>NC_056739.1:415575290-415767790 GCF_019279795.1 Protopterus annectens
TCTCTTACTCCCGTACATTTGGTGATAAGTAGATTGCTGCCTATGTGGTAGTTCATGGGTACAGAGTTTTTACCAAAGGGATGACACTGCACTTTTGGCATTGAGCTTGAGGGCCATGGCTCGGCATTCCAGGCATCTGTCTCATTGAGGCCTCTTCTGCAGGATGTTCACATCATTTGCTGGGACTTTTACTGATGGCTCCTAGTTTTGCAGTCATCTCGGCGAACTGTGTTAGCCAGAGGCCTTCTGTGTTCAGCCTGTACTTCAGAGAAGTAGATGCACCAAAAACAGGAGGCGGTCCCAGGGGCTGACGGAACCACTGTGGTACTCCAACTTGTCACTGGTTTGAGGTCCCCAGATTTGGAGTCTGCAGCTTTTTACAGTGTGGGTTCTGTCAGTGAGCCATTTGGAAAACCATGCATCTTGTGATGTAGGATTTATGCCCTAGTTTATTGAGAGTTTAGCTATAATTCCAGAATGCGGGATGGTGTTTTGGTGAGGTCAAGAAAAGGCTGTGTTGAACCACCTTACCCTCATCTATATGGCTTTGATGACGCTGCCTCAAAGAAGTCGCATCAGGTTCAGGAGGGAATGTAGTCACACCTTTCACAAACCCCCTGGAACTTGGAGTGGGAATCAGAGTTTGGAGGAGTTACCAATGTATTTTGTGTTTATGAGTTCCATGATGACATCGTTCTTTGGCTTTGCAGACCAAGCTCATCAGGCTAACAGGTCTATAGTTCACGGGATACAGTGGTGGCTCCCCCCTTTGTGGAGTGTGTGATAGACTGTTGCCGTGTGCCATTCAAGGTGGGCACAAAGAAGCTGGGATGTGAGGCTATTATTGAACATGGTGCTTAAGTGGGGAGCCAGTTCATTCTGAGACTTCATAAAAACACAGCCTGGGATGTTGTCCGGTCCTGGCATGGATGCTGTGTTTGGCTTTGAGAGTGCATTTCACCTGTGTAGTTGTGATTACAGGGACTCTGGGGCATTCTTCCTGTATAGATATATAGGCCCTTTGGGGGTGTAGGGGGATTAAAGTTAGCACTGAAACCTGTCTGCAGGATGTTGGCAATATCCAGTTGGTTGTGTGTAATTTTCATGCCTTTGTGCTGTGTAACTCAGAAACGCTAGATCTCTGGGTGTTGCCATTGAGATTCACTTGACATAGCTATAGAATGCTTTGCTTGGCTGTCCTTGGAATTGGTAGTGGCAATTTTATTTTCATAGCTTCAGCTTTGGAGATCTTACAAAGGGATCTCAGCTTCTTACTGAGGCTGACCAGGGAGCTCCGCCACTCATGTGATTTTTACTCTCTTTTGCAACAGTTTCTTCCTTCTGTTCTACAGTTTTTTTATGGCAGGGGGACCACCAGATTGGCTTCCTTTTTTTTTTTTTTTGGAGGATAGGGTCTTGGTTTTGTTTGGGATAGCACGATCCATGCACTCATGTAGGTGCTTATAGAGCGCATTTGTGTGTAGGATTCAGCAGTTGTACCTGTATTGTCCATCTGCATGGGGTAAGTCCACTTCGATGTTCCACTTCTATCTTAAGAAGCATGAAGTTGGCTTTGGAGAAATTTCTATTACTGTGGTTTCCTTAATACAGGGTGGGGGGTGGGGGTGGGATGTAGATATCGAAAGTGGTAATTAGCTTATGTAGGTCAGATCGGACCAATGAGGAGTTGATTTCAGGTGTGAACACCGAGTCCTCATGTTGGTAATGACTAAGGTCTAGGATATTGTTACCCTGGTGGGTGTGGATAAGTTGATCCTAGGTGGGCATTGGGTGTATGAATTCCAGAAAGTGTTGCACTAAGAATTTAGTACATGAGTAGTTTTTCCCAGTTAATGGTGGGGTAGTGTTGAAGTCGCCCATTATTAGATGGTATTTGGTTGAATTAATATTTTCCAGTATATCAAGAAAAGAGGAGTAGGAATCCTGGGCATAATGGTGAGGGTTCTGTAGCAAGCTACAATTTGGATTGCAGTTTTGCCAAGAGTTAAGTTGCACTTGGATAACCCTCGGATGCGATTATGCTGAGCAACTAGCCTGGAGGTATGGATTTCCTTAATGTAATATGGACACCCCCCACCTTTGGTGTTTCGGTCCAGGTTAGATGGCCGGGAAAAGTTTGGTATGAGTTATAGCCTGTGGTAGTGCAGGGGTACTCTCTGGAGCCTTGAACCAGGTCTCCAGTCACTGCACCAGATATCGATGTTCTCCATTTTAAGGAGTGCCTCGAGTGAGTGCATTTTGAAATTTAGACTTTTAGCATTGAGTAACATTACCCTCAGTTTTTGCTTACCTGTTCCTGTTATGGTGGTGAATTTGTTACTTGAACCCTGCCTAAAAAAGGCACTATAGGGGCAGCAAGAGCCTTAGCCAGTATCCGGAATCCTAGGGGTGACAGGTGCAGGCCATCTTGGCATGTTGTTGACTGGCTCACATTTTTCTAAATATCTCAACAACCAAGTAACACAGACAGAACCTCCTTAGGTTCATACAAAACCTATCAGCTAGATGAATAAAATGCTGCTGACAGTATATGTGTAACTTGAGTGGTCGCTGAGATGTTGTAATTTGTTTACAAAATATTGCAAACATAAAAGTTACTGTGTTTACTGTGACTTATAAAATTAAGTTTAAGACCTAGAACCTAAAGATTACCACCACTAAAAAAATAGTTTGTGCTGAAGAGTTTGTTGCCATTTATACTTCTTTCATAACATCTATGGTTCCAGAAATACGAACATTTTTTTGAAATGTGAGGACATAATTTTATTCTGTCAAAAGGCTTAGGCCCATCAGAAGTTACAGTGCAAACTTCATAAGCTCCACTGGGGTGAATGAGTTAATAACTTGGCATGTTGTTGACTGGCTCAATGTAGCTATATATCCCCCTCAGACACCTCCTGCCACCCATTGCAAATACTCAGCACAAGGGCCTCCTTATCATGGTAAGACTTAAACATTTTAACACGGTACAGTTTGTATCCCTGCCACCTGCCTAGCAGGTTTACCAGTGTAGTTAACATCACTGACCTTCATTACCACTTCAAAGAGTCCCTACCAAGCTGCCTGCAGCTTATTGTGTCTGACAGGAATAAGCACCATAGCATGCTGTCCCACAGCATACTCTTGGGCTTGAGCATTCCTGTCATACCAGACCTTTTTCTGCTGTTGGGCTCCTGCTAGGTTCTCCTAGGTCAAGCCAATGACCTCCGTAAGCCTTGTCCTGAGGTTTAGGATATATGACACAACAGACGCCTTGTGGGATTCACACTCACCCTCCCACCTATCATGAATCAAATCTAAAAGTTCCCTCACCCTATTCCCAAACAACATCTCAAAGAGTGAAAACCCTGTGGATTCCTGGGGTACCTTTGTGTATGCAAACAGCAGATGGGGCAAATATTTGTCCCACTCTCTCTTAAACTGGTCTGCAAATGCCCAAAGCATGGTCTTTAGTGTAGAGTTTAACCTTTCCACAAGACCATTAGTCTGGAGGTGTTATGGAGTGGTCTTTAGGTGCTTCACCCCAAAGTGCTCTCACAGGCAAGCCAGCAGATCTGACATGAAATTGGCACCTCTGTCAGTCAGTATTTCTCTTGGGAAACCTAACATGCTGAAAATCTCTAACAAAGCATTTGCCACCTTCTCTGCCTTGATGGAGGACAGCCACTGCCTCAGGGTATCTGGTATAATCTATTACCGCTAGGATATACTTCTTCCATGTGGAACTTTGGGTACTCAGAGGTCCCACAATATCCATAGCTACACTCTGGAATGGCTCCTCAATCACAGTCAAAGGCATAAAAAGAGCTTTGTCCTTGTCTCCTCCCTTGCCTACCTTTTGGCACTGCTCACAGGTCCTGCAGTACCATGTTACATCCCTTGCAGTCCCAGGCCAATGAAAGTTCTGCATAATGCATCTCTTGGTAGGCTTTATGCCCATAAGATCTGTAAAAGGAATGCCATGGGCTATGGCTAGAAGTGCTAGACAGTAGGCTCTGGGCACTACCAACTGCTGTACTATCTCACCCTCTAGCCCTCCCTCAGGGGTCCACTGTCCGTACAGTAACCCTTTGTTCCAGTATAAAGACTCCCCTTTTCCTTGAGTATCAGGTAACTCTCCAGCTACCTCCTTCAAGCCTCTTAGTGTAGGGTCCGAGAGCTGAGCCTGTCTCAACTCTACCTTTGTGACCTTTTCCAGATCCCCTTCCACAGGAAGTCTGGTATCCTCTTACAATGCTGCCTCACTGTCAGCCTCAGTACTACCACTCACCTCTGCCCTTGCAGTTATTCTGTCCAAGGGAGCATCAGTACCTACCAGCAGCTGTGATGCACCTTCAGGATCACTGCTGTATGTCAGCTCGCTCCCTGAAATAGCCACCTTACCAGCCCTGGCTTCAGGTGTGGGGTCTGTCTGGGTCTCCCCCAGGCTACCAGCCCCACATGCATGCCTTCAAGCCTGACTAAATGTAACTGCACGTACACAAGGTACTGCATTATCAAAATCATTACCAGTCAAGATATCTGCAGGGATATCCTCAAACACACCTACTTGATTGCTTCCTTTTCCACCCTCCCAGTCAAGGTGAGGCATCAGAATGGACCTGCTGAGTTTGTCTGATAGTGCTTTTGATTTCCCCAGAATGTGCTTCGCTACTAGAAAGCAGTTGGAGGAGGTCACCCATAGCCACACTCTCACAGCCCCTCATCAAAGAGGGCAATACCTGGTTTTCCCTTGTTTGTTGATATACCGGACTACAGTCATGTTGTCAGTTTGAATTGCAATAGTGCATAGAAGAAGAGCATCTTGAAATGCCTGGAGTACTGAAAGCACTCTGCTCATCTCCAAGATGTTGTTATGTGAATTGGTCACTTGGGGGGACCAAGTGCCTTGGACTGTCCTTCCCAAGTAATGCCCCCACACCTCAATTGGTAGGTGTCCATGGTTACTGTGGCCAGTGGGGGAGGAAAAACAAAGGGACGGCCTAGGTAAATGTCTGATGGGATCCACCAGTGAAAGTGGTGTTTGCATATTTGTGCAAGCTTGACTGGAAATAATAGGGGTACCAAAGAATAGACCACTGAACAGCTACAGAACATTGAAGGACACACAAAAAATAATGTGCTAAAGAAAGTAGAACTATTGCTGCTGCCATAGACCATAAAGCTTGGAGAACTTGTCTGGCTGGAGGAGCCATAAGAGAGAGAGACTTCAGTGAATCTGAGAACTGAGAATATCTATGCAATGAGCAGGCAAAGAGGCAATCTGCATTGTTGTGTTCAGATGTGCAACAGTAAACTCCAGGTTGTGTACTGGTGTCAGGTTTGATTTGGCACAATTGACTGTGATACCTAATGTGGGACAAATATGGACCAAGTAGTCCCTGGATGGTTGTAGGAGATGCATGGTAGGGGCAGTGAGGAGCTAGTTCACTAGATGTAGAAACACTTGGAATCCTTTTAGTCTCAAGTGATCTGCCACCACTGCCGTACATTTGGTGAACACCCTGGGGGCTGTGGTGAGTCTATAGGGCAGGGCTCTGAACTGGTAATGACTGGCTCCCAGATGAAAGCGTAAATGTCTTTGGGCGTACCTGTCTGTTTTGATGTGATAGTATGCATCCTAAGATCTGTGAAACACATACACTTGTCCTTGAAATGGCAGAAAGGACTAAACTGTGACCATTCGGAACATTTTTTTTTCTCTTTCACAAATTGATTTAGTTTGCTTAGATCCAAACTTGTCTCAGGTTTTCTGTTCTTTTTTGACACTAAAAAGAAACACGAGTATGTTCCAAATCCTGTTAGATCTGTTGACCTCCTGGATGAGTCTTGTCTAGCAGCTTTTGAATTTCTTGTGCTGCAGCCTTCCTCTGACTGGGAAGAATGTTAGGAACCTTCTTTCTTTTGGAAATTAGGGGTTGGGAAAATGGTATGAAATAACCTCTGGATTTTATTTTTAGCACCCAGATATCTTTTGTTATAAAAACCCAGTTATCTGGTTGCAAGGACAAGCGTCACCCAACTGCCTCCAGAGGTGGGCAATCAGACAGCGCTTCAGGAGTGTAGAAAGAGTCTATCTGGGAAGGAATCTCAGAAACCCTGATTTTGCGGGCTGCCTTTGCCACAAGGGTGACGTCTTCTGTTAGAACTGCCTCCGAAGGACTCATCTCCATCTCTCTCCATCACTCATCTCCAAAGGTCACAGAGATTTGCGGAATGACATTTTCTTACCACCTCTCTGATTTCAAGTACATTGAGGGGTAAAAACCTTGGTTCCTATGGCAGACAGGGTCTTTCCTTCTTGTTTTACAAAAGGGCCAAACAAGGTTGTTATATCAAAGGGAGCATTGATGAAAGGGGTCTATATTAGAACATCGAAATCTTGAAACTTCGAATGCTCTAATATTGACCCCTATTCAAGGAGAAGACTGAAAATAATAAGCACAGAACACGAATTTTTCTAAGGGAAAGAATTCGGTTGAGTACTTCACTGTGCTTCACTATTTTCTAACATGCCTTTTCTTCAGGTCAGAAAGTTATGGAGTCGGCTTCAGGTAGGGGTATAATGGGAACCCAGTGTGGGCGTGAGGAGTTAGGATGCGGGTTAGGTGTGTTGAAGGGCACAGATCAGGTGCAGTGTGCCGATTGTAACAGACGTTAGAGTTAGAGAGCAGGAGTAGATGTTGGAGTTAGGAGGTTAGAGACACGGGTGAGGTGAGGTGTGCAATAGTGGCGGACCTTAGGGTTGGGGTTTGGGTTGAGTAAGTGGATAGATAGTAGTGTATGTACAAGTTTAGTGGTAGGGTTAGATGGTGAGGATTTTAAGTGTGTATTATTGTAAGGATTGCTGTTTTTTTGGTGTGCTTGTGTTATGTGTATGTGTTTTGGAACAGCGACTTTTTTCCCTGGGAAATAATTTGCTGTTCTGCATGTTCGATATTTTAAGCATTCGCTGAATAGGGGTCGATATTAGAACATTCAAAGTTTTACAACTTTGGTGTTCTAATATAGACCTGATGAAAGATGTCTTGAAAGGCTCTGTAGAGTTGCATAGCCGCATCCAGGCATGTCTCCTTACAGCAATGCCTGAATTGGCTGCCTATGAGCCATCTTCTGCTGCATGAGAAATCAACGTCATGGACACACTGGAGATTGATAAGAGTGGCCAGCAGAAAAGATGATGTTTTGAAATCCTCATCAGAAACAGACTCCAAGAGAGAGTTTGACAATTCTTTGGGCAAATCTCTGTAGCCTTGTGAAGTGTGCCAGGTAGTTCAGGGACCTCAGGATGAACACTGAAGCAAAAACATGCTTTCCAAATCTGTTCAGTGCTCTAGACTCTGTTAGACAGGTGGACAGAGGAGCTCTAGTCTTCTAGCCCCTTTTTGGTGGTTGCCACCTCAACAATTGCATTGATATGGACTCCTTTGCTCCAGTGGGATTTATCCATTGGTTGGGTTAAGAACTTGTCAGAGCAAAGTCGGATTAGTACAATGGAATCTGGCTCCATGGCTGGAGAGAGAGAGACCAGATCAATAAGGTCATCAGCTGGGGGGGGGGGGCAGGGGGGGGGTGTCACCCAAGATGTAGATGGGCCTGAACCAGAAGCCTCCAGACATACTGATTCTTTTGGAGAAGGATTGTCAAAAGACCAACGGCATCTTTAAGGATGTCTAATAAGTCTCCAAAGAAAATGTCATCAGGTGGTGATCTGGGGGACCCTTCTCTTTCCTCGAAATCAGTATCTTCAGTGAGATATTCCAACGGTGAATCTATGTGTCTCTTCTTGCATGTTTTTTCCTTGTGGGATTCACACTCACACTCCCACTCATCATGAATCAAATCTAAAGGCCCCCTCACCCTATTTCCAAACAACAACTCAAAGGGTGAAAAATCTGTGGCTTCCTGGGGTACCTTTCTGCATGCAAACAGCAGATGGGGCAAATATTTTTCCCAGTCTTGCTTAAACTGGTCTGCAAATGCTGGAAGCATGATCTTTAGTGTAGAGTTTAACCTCTCCACAAGACCATTAGTCTGGGGATGGTAGGGGGTGGTCTTTAGGTGCTTCACCCCACAACACTCTCACAGACAAGCTAGCAGGTCTGACATGAAATTGGCACCTGTTGCAGTCAGTATTTCTCTTGGGAAACCTAATGTGCTGAAAATCTCTAACAAAGCATTTTCTACCTTCTCTGCCTCAATGGAGGACAACCACTGCCTTAGGGTATCTAGTTGCATAATCTATTACCACTAGGATATACTTCTACCCTGTGGAACATTGGGTACTCAGAGGCCCCACAGTACCATAGCTACCCTCTGGAATGGCTTCTCAATCACAGTCAAAGAATTCAAAGGAGCTTTGACCTTGTCTCCTGCCTTGCCTACTTTCTGGCATTGCTCACAGGTCAAGCAGTACCCTTTACATCCCTTGCAATCCCAGGCCAATAAAAGTTATGCATAATGCATCTCTTGGTATGCTTTATGCCCATATGACCTGTAAAAGGAATGCCATGGGCTGTGGCTAGAAGTGCCAGATAGTAGACTCTGGGCACTACCGACTGGTGTACTACCTCACCCTCTAGCCCTCCCTCAGGGGTCCACTGTCTGTACAGTAACCCTTTGTTCCAGTATAAAGACTGCCCTTTCCCTTGAGTATCAGGTGCCTCCCCAGCTACCTCCCTCAAGACTCTTAGTGTAGGGTCTGATATCTGAGCCTGTCTCAACTCTACCTTTGTGACCCTTCCCAGCTCCCCTTCCACAGGAAGTCTGGTATCCTCTGACAATGCTGCCTCACTGTCAGCCTGGGTACTACCACTCACCTCTGCCTTTGCAATCACTCTGTCCAAAGGAGCATCATTACCTACCAGCAGCTGTGGCACACCTTCAGGCTCACTGCTACAGGGTAACTCCCTCCCTGAATTAGCCACCTTACCAGCCCTGGCTTCAGGTGTGGGGTCTGTCTGGGACTCCCCCAGGCTACCAGCCCCACATGCATGCCTCTAAGCCTGACTGCATGTAACTGCATGTACACAAGGTACTGCATTATCAAAATCATTCCCAGTCAAGATATCTGCAGGGATATCCTCAAACACACCTACTTGATTGCTTCCTTTTCCACCCTCCCAGTCAAGGTGAGGCATCAGAATGGACCTGCTGAGTTTGTCTACTAGTACTATGGAGTTCCCCAGAATGTGCTTCGCTGATAGAAAGCAGATGGAGGAAATCGCCCATAGCCACACTCTCACAGCCTCTTAGCAAAGAGGGTAATACCTGGGTTTCCCTTGTTTGTTGATATACTGGACTACAGCCATGTTGTCAGTCTGAATCGCATTAGTTCACAGAAGAGCATCTTGAAATGCATGCAGCACTGAAAAGACTCCGCTCATCCCCAGGATGTTGATATGTGAATTGGTCACTTGAGGGGACCAAGTGCCTTGGGCTGTCCTTCCCAAGTAATGCCCCACAGCCCAATTGGTAGGTGTCCTTGGTTACTGTGGCCAGTGGGGGAGGAAGAACAAAGGGACGGCCTAGGTAAATGTCTGACGGGATCCACCAGTGAATGTGGTGTTTGCATATTTGTGCAAGCTTGACTGGAAATGATAAGGGTTGTCAAAGAATAGACCACTGAACAGCTACAGTCCATTGAAGTACACACACAAAGTAATGTGCTAAAGAAAGCAGAATTATTGCTGCTGCCATACACTGTAAAGCTTGGAGAACTTGTCTGGCTGGAAGAGCCATAAGAGTGAGACTTTGATGAACCTGAGATCTGGGAAGATCTATGCAATGAGTAGGCAAAGAGGCAATCTGCATTGTTGTGTTCAGATGTGCAGCAATAAACTCCAGGCTGTGTACTGGTGTCACATTTGATTTGGCATAATTGACTGTGATACCTGGTGAGGGATAAATCTGGAGCAAGTAGTCCCTGGACTGTTGTAGGAGATGCATGGTAGGGGCGGTGAGGAGCTAGTCATCTAGGTGTGGAAACACTTGGAATCCTTTTAGTCTCAAGTGATCTTCCACCACTGCAATACATTTGGTGAACACCCTGGGGACTGTGGTGAGTCAAAAGGGCAGGGCTCTGAATTGGTAGTGACTGACATCCAGATGAAAGCATAAGTGTTTTTGGGATTATCTGTCTGTTTTGATGTGATAGTATGCATCCTAAGATCTGTGGAGCACATGCAGTTGTTCATGCATAGAAATGGCAGAAAGGACTGAACCATGACCATTCAGAACATTTTTTTCTTTTTTACAAATTGATTTAGTTTGCTTAGATCCAAAATTGGTCTCAAGCCTCCTGTCCTTTTTTAACACTAAAAAGAAACGTGAGTATGTTCCGAATCCTGTTTGATCTGGTGACCTCCTGTCTAGCAGTTTTTGAATTTCATGTACTACAGCCTTCCTCTGACTGGGTGGAATGTCAGGAAGCTTCTTTCTTTTGAAAACTGAGGGGCTGGTAAAATGGTATGAAGTAACCTCTGGATTTTATTTTTAGCACCCAGGTATCTTTTGTTATAGAAACCCAGGTATCTGATTGCAAGAACAAGCAAGCCCAACTACCTCCAGAGACGGGCAGTCAGGCAGTGCTTCAGAAGTGTATAAAGAGTCTATCTGGGAAGGAATCTCAGAAACCCTGATTCTGCAGGCTGCCTTTGCCTCGAGGGTGATGTCTTCTGTTAGAACTGCCTCTGAAGGACTCATCTCCATGTGAAACTTGGAAAGGTCCCAGAAATTTGCAGAATGACATTTTCATACCACTTTTGATTTCTTGAGTAAGTTCATTGAGGGGTAAAAAAACTTGATTCCTACAGCAGACAGGGTGTTTCCTTCTTGTTTTTTTTTTTTTTTACAAAAGGGCCAAACAAGGTTGTTACATCAAAGGGAGCATTGATGAAAGATGTCTTGAAAGGCTCCGCAGAGTTGCATAGCCACATCCAGGCATGTCTCCTTACAGCAATGCCTGAACAGGCTGCCCATGAGGCACCTTCTGTTGCATGAGAAATCAACCTCATGGACACACTGGAAATTGATAAGAGTGGCCAGATGAGAAGATGATGTTTTGAAATCCTCAGAAATGGACGGAGAGAGAGAGAGTTTGACAATTCTTTGGTCATATCTCTGTAGCCTTGTGAAGTGTGCAAGGTAGTTCAGAGACTTCAGAGTGAACAATGAAGCAAAAACAAACTTTCCAAATCTGTCCAGTGCTCTAGACTCTGTTCGCAGGTGGACAGAGGAGCTCTGCTCTTCTAGCTCTTTTTTGGTGGTTGCCACCACAACAATTGCATTGACAGGGACTCCTTTGCTTCAGTGGGGTTAAGAACTTGTCAGACAAAGCGGGATTAGTTCAACTGAATCTGGCTCCATGCCTGGAAAGAGACCAGATCGATAAGGTCATCAGCCGGGGGGGGGGGGTCACCCAAGATGTAGATGGGCCAGAACCAAAAGCCTCCAGACATACTGATTCTTCTGGAGAAGGATTGTCAGAAAACCAATGGCATTTTTGTTTAAGGATCTCTGTCATCAGGTGGTGATCTTGGGGACCCTCCTCTTTCCTCAAAATCAGTATCTTCAGAGACAGAGTCCAACAGTAAATCTATGCACCTCCCCTTGCATGTTCACTTCCAATAGACCTTCTTGTGGGGATGTTTGGGGGGTATCATAAGAGAGGGGAAGCTCCTCCTTTAAAAAAAAAAAGTATATATGTATATATATATATATATATATATATATATATATATATATATATATATATATATATATAGTTTCACTTCAGAATGTCAAGTTACTGAAAACTCGAACTTCATATGGTCGAGACCATATGCTTGAGTTTTCAGAAACTCAAAATTCCAAACTGAAAAAAAAAAAAAAAAGTCAAAACACATTGTTTCTGCACCCCCCACTTAAATATACCAACTCCGAGATTGCTCTACAGTGGGGAAAAGGGAAAGCTCCCGTTCCACTCTGTATGCAGAAGCACAGCGTGGGAGATTTCCCATTTCCTCACTATAGTGTGATCATGGAGATATTATATTTAAGTAGGGAGGTTGCAAGGGGACTTGCCCCCTGCAAAAACTTATATTAAACTAAACTTAAGTCTTTATTTTTAACACTCCACAATTTCGAGTTACTGAAAACTCAATCATATGGTCTCGATCATATGAAGTTCGAGGTTTCAGTAACTCGACATTCTGAAGTGAAACCATATATATATATATATATATATATATATATATATATATATACATATATATATATATATATATATATATATATATATATATATATATATATATATATATATATATATATATATATATACACCGCAAGGCATGTAATAAGTGGAATAACTTCTGAAAGCTTCTTATGGTAGTAACAGGGTAGCAGCTGGGCTCCTTAAGGTGCTAAACTCTGGAAAATCAGTACTAGAAAGTAAATGCTGAATCACTGAGGATAAACTCATATGAACTTGCATTGACTGGTTTTGCTGTGTAGCTTAATGAGTTTTTTTTTCTAGGTATGGGCACTTGAATTTCCAAGAGACATTTTGCTTGGGCAGGTATTCATAGCTACGAATAATGATGAATTTGGTAAAACTGAAGTCCATCATCTTGAAGGGGAATTCAAATTCTTATGGTCAATACTTGTGGAGACATCATCCAGTGATGACTTAACAGCCATATAATCGGGCACAGTGAAAATCCAGTCAATCACCATTTACTGCCCTAAAACAACTATTCAGAAAAACTGAAGAATGAAGAAAACTTGTATTTACAAACTACATCCCAAAAATAAAATACCAGCTAAAAGTCTAAATACAAAAAGTGGCAGCTTATGACAGATTTTGGGATGTCAGTTGTAAACATCAGCAGAACTCTGTCTTCAGTTTCTGAATAGTAATTTTGTATTTGGTACCAAGTAACTTCACCATACTCCCCTGAATTATTAGTCACTTTTTGGCACACAGAAGTAGATTTTATTTCAGGACAAAGAGCTACAAACTCTGAACTAATGTTTCAGCTTACACCTTCAGGGTTCAAATAAATTTAAAACTAGTGCATCGAGTATATATATATATATATATATATATATATATATATATATATATATATATATACTAAAACCAATTAAACCTGATTATTCAGTTTAACTAGTTACTTAATCAATACCAAACCCTTAGAATACTTAAAGATACATAGACTTCAAAACATAAAACACATATACTAAAACATAAACACTTGGACATAAAATGTATACATATACAAAAGACATAAAACATAGAATATTCTATTCCCACTTGCAAAATACATTTTCAGCACATACATAGTAAAAAATATTGTCAGAATTGCCACTATGCATTTCTAGAATCTGTGATGCTACTGGACTTGTACTTGTAGGTGAATTATATTTACTGCCTCTAACATGCTCCTGTATCCCTACCCTTACTTGTCGTGTTGTCTTACCTATATAAGATTTATTACAAGGACAAACTAAACCAGGTATCACCATCCTTAGGCAACAGTTGTTTACCCCAGGAAGGTTGTTTGTGGTTCTGGGGTATGCAATTGTTATGAAAGAATGGTGATACATGGTTTAGTTTGTTCTTGTAATAAATTTTATATAGGTAAGACAATACAACAAGTAAGGATTAGTGATATGGGAGCATGTTAGCGATAGTAAATATAATATAATTCACCAACAAGGCCAGTAGCATCACATTTTAGTGGCAATTCTGGCTTGTTAAGATTTTTTATTATGTATGTGCTATATTGTAAACAACAAGCACCGCGCAGCTAAGAAATGAAGCAAAACCTTTTAATAAAATGATAAGTGCTTTCACATCCAAAAGAGATGCTCTTTCAGATCATAAACAACAGAAAATTAAAAGCAATAAAAGGGAACCGCTTCATTAAGTCCATCCCCTTTATCAGCCTGAAATCTAATGATCCACCTAAGTTCTGCCTGCACGACCCTATTAGTAATATCTCCCATTCAGGGATCTTCCTCAACAATCTGTATAACCATAAAATTAAATGCATGTGTCAATCCACATCTACTAACATGTTTAGCCAAGGCAATTCTATCATCAGACTGCCTAATACTATATATATATATATATATATATATATATATATATATATATATATATATATATATATGTTCATGTACCCATTCTTTTAAAGAACAATCTGTCTTACCTACATAAAAGGAGTTGCAGGATCTACATTTGGCTAAATAAACTAATTGTCGGGTGTTAAAATCAGCATGAGTATTAAACCTGTATTCCTTACAAGTAGTGGAGTGAATTAAAAAGGTTACTGCTGTCTCTCTCTCTCTCTATATATATATATATATATATATATATATATATATATATATATATATATGTATAGGTACACACACACACACACACACACACACACACACATATATATATATATATATATATATATATATACAGACAGTCCATTTACTACAGCTGCATGTACCTTTCCTTTGCATATTCAGATCACTGGGAGTCCTGAAATTGGTACCCTTGTAACAAAACATACGTTTCAAATATTTGTTATTCTTAAACTTAAATCTCGTCTGGGAAACTACAAAATTTCTAATCTCATCATCTATAGTGAGAATAGACCAATTTTTGTGAAAAATATCACCTATCAGACATACATCAGAAGAGTAAGGTACCTTCCCACTCACATGTCATAAAAGGATCTCCTTACCTGGTGTTTACCTGACTAATCAGCATATCAGACAAATACGGTTTACCTCTACCCAATCTATCCACCCTATCAGGTTGCAGACATCTCTCAACTTCCTGTTTAGAATACCCACGAGCTAACAGCTCAGTGCTAAACTCTTCTAAACACTTCGCATTGTCCATATCATTACAGTTGAGTCTAGAGAGCCACATACCCTGCCCTTTAAAATTACGGTGAATACGGATTGAGTGCATGTTCTTCCTATGTAGAAAATTGTTCTTCATACACAATTTCTTAAATAACTTAGAGGAAAAATGTTCATCCTCTTTCCTCTCAAAAGTAACATCTTAAAAATCTATACACTTGCTAGAGCAGTTCATAGTAAAATGTAAAATATTAGTACTAGCATTTAGGTACTTAACAAAATCCAAGAGGTCATAATGTTGTCCACTCAACAAAACGAATACATCATCAACAAACCTCTTATAGCAGATGATGGACTTAAAGAAACGATTCCCTTCTAATTCAAAATTAGCTTCCAGTGAGGCTAAAACCATATCTACGCCAGATCTCTGCCAATAATAACAGTCATTAAACAGAAACGCATTATTTTCTAAAATAAGCTCTAATAACGTACAAATCAAAGAAATCTGATCCTGACAAAAATCACTATATACAAATAAAAAATCCTTAACACATTCTAGTCCCACAGCATTCGGAATAACCATAAAGAGTGAGGTAATATACAGTGTTGCCATCCACACAGATTGTTCACTGAACAATGCCTGAGTAACCTCAAAGAGGGATTGTAGAAAATGTTTAGTGCCCTTCAGAATAGTAAGGGCAACATCCAAAACAGATCTGACCATTCTCTCAGTATATATAAAGTCCATTAGCCATGCTCTTCCTGAAACAATCAGTCTCATAGGTGGCTTAACGGAGTCCTTATGAATCTTTGGAAGTCCACATATAACTGGGATGAGTGGAAACTTAAATAAATAATCATACAAATCTCTTGTAATACACCTACTCATTAAACAATAAAATAAATGATTATGAACTCTACTTATCTTAACCAAATCAGTCTGTGTTATTGTAGTTTATGTACTAGTATCAGAAAGAAGCATCTTCATAATCTCAATATAAAAGACACTGTCCATAACTACCACGGTGCCTCCTTTATCATGTGGTCTAATTGATAAGTTATTGTCATCCTGTAATTGCTTAACAGATAAAAACTCATCAGATTCAAGGTTACCAGTATTCCTATGTTTTAATCCCATAATAGTGTCCAAAATTTGTTTCATATACCCTGGAGAATGCCTCAAGAACAGGATGAAGCTTGAGAAAAACATCCTTTGGTCTCCCAAAGCATAATTGCCTGTCCCATCCTCTGCCAAACATCAACTTCAACATAATGTTCCTAACAAAACATTTCAAACATAAAATTACATCACAAAAGTCACATTTTCTTGAAAGGATAAACGAAAGGCCTTTCTCCAGGGGAGAGATAGTTGTGCGGCAGTTAATTCATAGGATGAAATATTCACTACTAGTGAGTCTTGCTCTGCTCTAGGAACCACTTGATCATATGAAGATTGTATTTTTCTGCTGAACCTTTCCTTCTCTTCCTCCCCAACTTAGCAACCATCAAGTCACAGATGTATCCCTGATGGGAAGGGGGAGCATAGGAAAAAATGATGGTGTAGTGGAAGAAGTAGGCAAAACAGTCTTTCTCTTCACTTCAGTGGAACCAGACACTTCACCAAGCAAAACGGGGATCTTCCTTCTGTGAAGAAACCTGTATACCAGAATTCGATGTATTGGTGGTGCTGATATCATTACCTTCAACACCCAATGTAGAGGAAGTTATAGACACACCTCCTCATGTGGATAATTGATTGGTTGAGGGGTTATCAGTTTTACCTTGCTGATTGGTCACAGTATCTCTTGGCCAGTAAACACCTTACCAGATTTAAAGTCACTTAACTCAAGACTAAGTTTCTTTTTCTTTTGTGACATGAGTTTATTCTCAAAAGGAGATGCATTAGTCATATCATCAATGGCAAATTAAACAATTTCAGATGGAAAATTATGACACCTAGTCTGAGTTTGGGCCATAACCTGTCATCAGACAAAGACTACTCAGTTGGTTTAAAGAAGTCAGTTATTAACTTAATATAGTTAAAGCCCAAGTCAAGATTCAGTTGTTGCCATTTAGATAACAAATCTGAATATTTTTGCCGTACATCTGTATCTTAATAACTCTCAGCCCACAGGGGATAATCTTGTAAGATAAACATGCTTCCAAGTGAAGACACTGCGACTGAAGGCACTTCAACTTAAAAAAATGTATTCTCAACCTCTCTAAGCACCTAAGCAAAGACTGATCATGCAAAGAAGTCTCAAGTTGAATAGTAGACTCATTAAACTTACAGGCAAGTAAAGGGTTGCCTTCCCGATAGAGTGTCCTCATAAACAGGTCACATTGTCTATAAGGATAGGTAGTATCTCCCCTCTTCAGATTATAGTCCAATTCAATTTCAGTAACACCCTCAGCCATGTCCCAAATGCAAGATGAAGACAAATAAAGCATGGAATAATAAAGCAAAAGAGAAGTGATGCACCACCAAAAGACAAGTAACAGTAATATTTTAAAAAACATGCACTGCACACATGCCTATCCTTGTAGGCAATGAGAAAAGTTTATGATCACTCTGTCTGGAAGGCAACTTTTTACTTGCCTGTAAGTTTGATGAGTCTAATATTCAACTTGAGACTACTTTGCGTGATCAGTCTTTGTTCAGGCACTTAGAGAGGTTGAGAATACATTTTTTTGAGTTGAAGCGCATTCAATGGCAGCATCTTCACTTGGAAGCATGTTTATCTTACAAGATTATCCCCTGTGGGCTGACAGTTAATAAGATACTGGCATACAGCAACAAATATTCAGATTTAACTAAATTGCAACAACTGAATCTTCATTTGGGCTTTAACTATATTAAGTTATTAATTGACTTCTTTAAACCAATTGAGCAGTCCTTGTCTGATGAGGTTATGGCCCAAAGTCTGACTATGTATGACAGTTTTCCATCTGAAATTGTTTTATCTGCCATTGATGATATGATTAATACATCTGTGTTTGAGAATAAACTCATGTTACAGAAGAAAAAGAAACTTAGTCGTGATTTAACTGACTTTAAATCAGACAAGGTGTTTTCCTGACCAAGAGATACTGTGACCAATCAGCAAGATAGAACTGATAACCCCTCAACCCATCAATTATCCACATGAGGAGGTGTGTCTATAACTTCCTCTACATTGGGTGTTGAAGGTAATGATATCTACTCCACCAATACATTGGATTATGGTACGCAGGTTTCTTCACAGAAGGAAGATCCCCCTGTTTTGCCTGGTGGAGTGTCTGGTTCCAGTGATGTGAGGAGAAAGACTGTTTTGTCTACTTCTTCCACCACACTATCATTTTTTTCCTATGTTCCCCATCCCATTAGGGGTACTTCTGTGACTCAACAATCACTAAGGGGAGGAAGAGAAGGAAAGTTTCGGCAGAGGAATACAATCTTCATACAAACAAACAGCTCCTAGATCAGAGCAAGACTCACTAGTAGTGAATATTTCATCCTATGAATTAATGGCTGCACAACTCTTATCTTCTGGAGAAAGGCCTTTTGTTTATCCCTTCAAGAAAAGGTAACTTTTGTGATATAATTTTAAGTTTGAAATGTTTTGTCAGGAACATTATGTTGACGTTGATGTTTGGTAGAGGACAGGATAGGTAATTATGCTTTAGGAGACCCAGTGTTTTTATTCTCAAGCTTCATCCTCTTCTTGAGGCATTCTGCAGGGTATGTAAAACATATTTGGTCTCTGTTATGGGATCAAAACATAGGAGTAGAGGTAACCTTGAATCTGATGAGTTTTTAGCTATTAAGCAATTACAGGATGACAATAATTTGTTGATTAGACCGTATGATAAAGGAGGCACCATGGTAGTTATGGACAGTGCCTTTTATACTGACAGTATGAAGATGCTTCTTTCAGATACTAATACATACACTATAATAACAAGGACTGATGTAGTTAAGGTGATAAATAGTGTACATGATTTATTTGATTTTTTAATGAGTAGGTGTATGACAAGAGGTATGATTATTTGTTGAGTTTCCACTCATTCTAGTTATATACGGATTTCCAAAGGTTCATAAAGAATCTGTTAAGCCACCTATGAGGCCGACTGTTTTGGGAAGAAGGTGGCTAATGGAATCTATCTATATATAGTGAGAGAAAGTCCTTTTTGGATGTGGCCCCTATTATTCTGAAGGGCACTAAACATTTTCTACAATCCCTCTTTGAAGTTACTCAGACATTCTCCAGTGAAGAATCTGTGTGGATGACAACACTGTATGCTACCTCACTCTTTACGGTTATTCCAAATGCTGTGGGACTAGAATGTATTAAGGATTTTTTACTTGTGTATAGTGATTTTTTTTCAGGATCAGATTTCTTTGATTTTTATGTTATTAGAACTTATTTTAAATAATAACATGTTTCTGTTTAATGACTGTTATTGGCAGAGATCTGGCATAGCTATGGGCACTCCTTGTGCCAATAGCTATGCCAATAAGGTTTTAGCCTCACTGGAAGCTAATTATGAATTAGAAGGGAATCGTTTCTTTAAGTCCATCATCTACTACAAGAGGTTTGTTCATGATGTATTTGTTTTGTGGAGTGGACAACATTATGACCTCCTGGATTTTAAGTACCTGAATACTAGTACAAATTTTTTACACTTTACTATGAACTGCTCTAGCAACTGTATAGATTTTTTGCATATTACTATCAAGAGGAAAGAGGATGGACATTTTTCCTCTAAGTTATTTAAGAAATCGTGTATGAAGAACAATTTTCTACGCAGGAAGAAATTGCACTCAAGCTGTATTCACCATAATATTATTAAAGGTCAGGGTATGTGGCTCTCCAGACTTAATTGTAATGATGTAGTCTATACAAAGTCTTTAGAAGAGTTTAGCACTGAGCTATTACCTAGTGGGTATTCTAAACAGGAAGTTGAGAGATAACTGCAATCTGATAGGGTGGATAGATCGGGTAGAGGTAAACCTTATTTTTCTGAAAGGTTGGTCAGTCATGTAAACACCAGCAAGGAGATCTTTTTACGATGTGTGGGTGTGAAGATACCTTGCTCTTCTGATGTAGGTCTGATATGTGATGTTTTTCACAAAAAATGGTCAATCCTAACTACAGATGACAAGATTAGAAATGTTGTAGGTTCCTAGCCTAGATTTCAGTTTAGGAATAACAAATCTTTGAAACGTATGTTATGTTACAAGGGCACCAATTTCAGAACTCCCAGTGATCTGAATATGTGAAGGAAAGGTATGTACAGCTGTGGTAAATGCTCTGTCTGTATGGATATATATATATATATATATATATATATATATATATATATATATATATATATATATATATATATATATACACACACATATATATATATATAATATATATATTGACAGCAGTAACTTTTTATTCACCCCACCACTTATAAGGAATACAGGTTCAATGATCATTCCCGACAATTAGTTTATTTAACCAAATGTGGAACCTGCAACTCCTTTTATGTAGGCAAGACAGATAATTCTTCAAATGAAGGGGTACATGAACACACACACACACACACACACACATATATATATATATATATATATATATATATATATATATATATATATATAAAATTAGGTGGTCTGATGATAGAAATGCCTTGGCTAAACACATTAGTAGATGTGGCTCGACACATGTATTTAATTTTATGGTTATACAGATTGTTGAGGAAGGTCCCAGAATGAGAGGTATTACTAATAGGGTCAAGCAGGCAGAACTTAGGTGAATCATTAGATTTCAGCCAGATAAAGGGGATGGACTTAATCAAGTGGTTCCCTTGAAACCACAGTTGAAATCATATGGTTGTATCAAATGAGAACATTGGTTGTTTTGTAGTAGATGCTGATTATTTAATTGCTTTTAATTTTGTGTTTATGATTTGAAGAAGTGTCTCTTTTGGATGCAGACGTGAGTATCATTTTATTAAAAGGTTTTTCTTCATTTCTCAGCTGTGCAATGCATGTTTTTTACAATATTGCTGTTATTCATTTTTTTGGTGGTGCATCATTTCCCTTTCACTTTATTATTCCACTCATGATGTCTGTGCTGAAAAACTTAGATCTGCATTTGAATACTTCTGATGTTTTATTGCAGAAAGAAGCATGGTTTATTTTTTTGCGTAATACATTACAACCTAGAGGGCTCAATACTGAGCATCTTATGAAATACTTTTTAGTTGACTTTAATTATTTAGTTTGGTTGAGTTTAATTATGTAGAATATTAATATATTAATATCATTATGTTACTGAGATGTGCTTTGGCTGTGGGAATATAATATTTTATGTCTTTTGCATATGTATTAATTTTTTATGTCTAAGTGTTTTTGTTTTACTATATATGTTTTGAGGTCTATGTGTCTAAGTATCTGATGGTTTGGTATTGATTAATTAACTATTCAAATTGAATAATCATGTTTAATTGGTCTTAATATATATATATATATATATATATATATATATATATGTGTGTGTGTGTGTGTGTGTGTGTGTATATATATATATATATATATATATATATATATATATATATATATATATATATATATACTTGAGGCACTCATTTTTAATTTTTTTGAACCCTGAAGGCATAAGCCAAGGCGCTAGCTCAGAGTTTGTAACTCTTTGTTCTGAAATAAAATTTGCTTCTGTGTGCCAAAAATTGACTGATAAATTGTGTCTTCTATAATGTGGAACTGTTGCAGGTTATGTACACAGCACTTTTGTTCTCAGTAATAAAACACCTTAACAGCATATGCTTCTCTCTTTCTTTCTTTACTAACACTTGCCTTTTTAATTTTTGAAATAGAGTTGAATGTTAATTGAGTATTTGTCTTTCTCTACAGTTTGACAGACATTTTCTGCAGTCGTCTCAGCCTTTTGGAAATTAACATGTTGAGGAGGAAATTTAAGCATTTTCTATAATGACTTTATAAACATACTATGGAAGCAACAATTATTATTCAAAAGTTTAACTTACTAAAAGGCACTAGTTTATAATGACAGCAGTGTTAACATAGATTAGATCTTTACTACCATATGACATTCATAAGAGATTTGTTTGACCTGCCCAGAGAATTGTGGAACAGCTTCTTAGCTGAAAATTATACACCATCACAGATACATTAACATTATGGCTGACATCACTTTAATTAATGGCTGCACAAGTTCTGAGAATGATGTCTCTGCATTTGTGTATGGCTCTGAAAATTACTCCTATTGATGATGAATTCTACCAGAAAATTACATAATTTTGAAAAGAATACGCATCACTTAGTACTGAGCACATCTTATTCTGTTTGCACATTATATTCTCATTTGTTTTTCTTCAAATATAACAAGCTTTTTTACACCTGAAAGCTGTACTAACTACAAACCTTGTTGTATCAGCATTATGGGTGTATTCTTGGAATGCCATATCTACATATGTACACACTGTTGGCATACTTTGCTCATTTTTTGTAGCTTGCACCTAACAGCCTCCCAACTGAATCACTCATCCCATGTCACCATAAAAGTCTCATTGAATTCGTTTGGTGACACCTATATGATCTCAGCAACTGGACAAAATATTCTGGTCAAGTTCATTCCAGATCAACACCTCGTCTCATCAGTCTACACAGTTTAATAAGGATATCTCCTTATTGGGTAAACCAATTGACGTAATGGTTAAGATATTCACCTTCAGTGAAAAAAGTACTAGATTCGATTCTGACCTCTGACCTTTGCCTGTGTGGAGATTGCATGTCATCCCACCAACCCACCAAAAAAAAAAAATGCTTAGTGCTTCCGCCTCAAACTCACACAAGAATGGTGTTGTGGGCAGCAGCACAGACTCTAGATGGTACCTACAGGGGGAAGAGTTTTATACACCAACCACTAAGGGCATCAACTGTGGTGCTCAATAAACTGAAGACTGGAGAACATGGATCACAGCCTGAGCACTGTAGCTGATTCAGTCGTGTTGACTAATGTTGCCAAATGGGCATGAGTATCTGCTGGAAATAAGTGGGTTGAGGACCTGTCCTACTCCAGCCTACTCCAATCTACACCAGGGACCAATGCTAATGATAGGAGGGTTGTATGTATCCCTAGTGGCCAGTGTGTGCCCACCAAAAAGCTCAGCCATCCTGGGTCGATAAGCTACTTGTTGGCCAGTGTCCATTTGTCCAGCTTGGGTTACCTGGGAGAGCTCTGTTGAGCAAATGCTGGATGTAAAACCAATCAACCTTCCAAACATGAACAACCTGCCAAACATGAACAAAGGATTGATGCAGTTTGGAAGTAGATGACATGACGGTAAGGAGGAGGTTGGACATCCTGTGTATCCAGGAGACATGATGAAAGGGCAATGCAGCAAAGCCACTTGGCTTGGGATCCACAGATAACTACTACTGAAGAAGAGGACAGGCTAGAAATGGTGTGGGAATTGTGGTGAATGAAAAACCTTAGAAGACAGTGAGAGATGTCACTGGAATTATTGACAGATTCGTAGCAATCAGACTTCAGTTTGAGGACAGGGCACTGCTCATAATCTCAGCGTATGTTTCATAGCAGGGTTGTGATATTGAGGAAATGAGTGCTTTCAGACAGCAGTTACAGGATCTGCTAAATAAAGCAGGATAACAGGAATTAGTGTTGGTGGTGGGTGACCTGAATGCAGATGTCGGGACAGACAGAACAGGATATGAGAACTGCCTGGGTCCACATGAGTGAGGCTACAGGAATAACGATGAGTGGTCATTCTAGACTTCTGCCTGGCAAATGGTTTAATGGTGCCCAACATGTGCTTAAAAAGTTAGACAGTCACAAGATCATGTACAAGACTGACCAACATACAACTCAGGTAGACTTTATTCTAATAAGGAAAGGGCACCCGGGGTAGAGTCATTGACTGCAAAGTAATTTCCAGTGAAACAGTTGACCCACAGCATAAACCATTGATTGCTACAACAAAAATGCAAGCAGTGGTCAGAGAAGGCTCTCAGATCAACAGAGACTAGGCTGAAGACATAGATGTTGACTGGAGAGAAAGTACAGAGTTCAAGGAATTATTCAGGGCTCTAGCACCTCAGGAAGCAGAGAAAATAGGCGGAGTTGAATAAGAATGGCACCACCTTAAAAGAGCATGTGTTAGGACTACAGAGCAGATATGTAGCTGAGCCAGGTATGAAAATAAGGTACATAAGGACAGCTGGTGGTGTAATGCAAAATTCCAGGAAGTCATCAGAAGAAGGGAGGAATGCAGGAAAAAGTGGGAACTAGAAAAGACAGACCAGGCTAGGAAGGAATACAGTGTGGCTAACAAAGAGGCTAAGAGAAGAGTTGTAATAGAAAAGAACAAGGCATCAGGGGCACTCTACCAGCTTCTGGAAAGTGACTCAGAAGATGGCACAAAGAAACTCTATCAGGTTGCAAGGCAAAGACCTAAAGATAAAGAAGATAATCAGGTAATCCTCATAAAGGATGGCAGCAAAAACCTGCTCACCTGCTCAAAGGCAGATGGAAGGAATACGTCCAGCAGCTTCTGAATAAAGAAAACCCACTGAAGCTGAACTTCTCCAGATACAGCTTATGATGAAAGAAGAGAAGGATCCCACCCTAGAAAAGTAAAAATAGCACAAAGGAAAATTAAGTCAAAGAAAGCATCAGGCTTAGATGAAGTCACAGCAGATATGATCAAGATGTTGGGTGAGATGAGTACAGATAAGACAGTAATGGCAGCAAATGGGAGAAATTAAAATAATCTGAGAACTGTGATAGAACTGAAAACAGTGAAACAAATTAACAGCTTCAAGTATATGAGCGGGGTGGTTGAGGAGAAGGGAAGTCTGAATGAGGAGGTCAAAGCTAGAAACAGAGGGGCTGCAGCCAACTGGCATAGAGTACCAAGTGTAGTGTATGACAGAAGAATGCCAAAGAAGTTGAAAAGCAAGGTGTACAAAACAGTGGTGTGACCAGTACTACTGAATGGTACAGAAACCTAGGCACTAAAGGCAGAGTAGCTGAGGAAGCTACAGGTGATGAACATAAACTGCTTGAGGTGGATGGTAAGATGCATGCTGTGGGACAGACGAAGAAATAAAGGCATCAGAGCAGAGGCACAAGCATCTCCCATTACAGAGGAGGTCAAAGAGAACAGATTACAGTAGTTTAGGCACATGTGTAGAAAAGCAGAGGACAATCTGGTCAAGAATATTTGGGACAGAGAGGAAGGAGGCAAGAGAAAACAAGGGAGTCCAGCAAAGAGGTGGATGGATTATGTGTGAGAAGACTTGTGCAGTCAGGCATGACTATCGAAAAAGGTCAGAGAGTGGCAGTGAATTGAGAGAGATGCTGACAGTTGATATAACACCACCGACTCATGCGGAAAAGAGGAAAAAGGGGAGGGGTTGATGATGATGATGATCTTGTGATTTCATAAAATTATCCCACTTGTTAAGGGCAGCACCTCCTAATTCTGTAAGTGTATCCCAGTTGTTAAGGACCTCACCTCCTTATTTCACAAGTCTGTCACTGCTGTTATTAAGGGAGATGATTACCTTATTTCTTGCATCTATCCCACTTGTTGTGGCTCTCATCTCCTTATTCCAGCAGTCTTCCTATTCAAGATTACCTTATTCCACAAATATAGCTCACTTGTTATGGAGATCAATCACTTCTTATTGTATTGGTGCACTTTTTAAGGCATGCACCTCTTTAGCCAGGAGTCTGTTCTTCTTATATTCAGTCTAACATTTTGCTAACTAGGGCTGCTGCCTCATACCTCTCTTCTAATTGGCTCTCTGTCATAGTGATAAGTAGCCCAGGACCTTTTCTTGGACATCTGAATGGAGTTTGACCTCACCCAGCTTGTACCTAGTACCTAGATAATCATTTCTTAGGTGGCGCACCCAGTACCTGGATAATGATTCTTTAGTTGGAGCGCCCAGTACCTGGATAATTATTCCTTAGGTGGCACACCCAGTACCTGGATAATTATTCTGTAGATGGAGTGTCCAGTATCTGGATAATTATTCCTTAGGCAGTACATCCTGCACCTGGATAACAATTCCTTAGACTGTGTATCCAGTTCCTGGATAACTGTTCCTTAGATGGTGTACCTAGTACCTGGATAACTATTCCTAAGATGGTATACCCAGTACCTGGATAAATATTCCTTAGGCAGTGCACCCAGTGCATGGATAATTATTTCTTAAGTGGAACACCCAGTACCTGGCTACTTACTACTTAAGTAGTGTACCGAGTACCTGGATAATTATTCTGTAGGTGGTGCACCTTGTACCTAGATAACAATTTCTTAGGCAGTGCACACAGTACCTGGATAACTATTCCTTAGATGGTGTACCTGGTGCCTGTATAATTATCCCTTAGGCAGTTCAGCCAGTACATGGATAATCATTTCTTAAGTGGAACACCCAATACTTGGCTACTTACTACTTAGGTGGTACGCCCAGTACCTGGATAATTATTCTGCAGGTGGAAGATCCAGTTCCTGGATAATGGTTCTTTAGGTGGAGCATCCAGAACTGGATAATTGTTCCTTCGAAAGAGCACTCAGTTCCTGGATAATGATTCTTTAGGTGGAAATCCGGTACCTTGATAATTGTTCCTTAGAAAGAGCACCCAGTACCTGGATAGTTATTCTTTAGGTGAAGCACTCAATTACTAAGCATTTGTTGGTATAAACTTCATGTGTCATCCACTAACACAAGCTGCTAACCTCAATTCTTTTCACATACCAGCTACCCCATTCTGACTTGTAATGTCAATGTCTCAGCAGGTATAGCACTCGCATTCAGTGTCTAGAAGATAAGAAGGCTGTTGGTTTTGTCCTCACATCCACCATCTGTTTTGAATCAAGTTTCATTAGGGGAACTCCAGTACAGTATGAGGGGTGCTGGACTTCTGGAGAGGTAGCATCCTTCAAGCAAGCAAGAGACAGTAAGCTAAGATCTATCTGCCTCAGCTGACTGTAGCCCAGATGAATATAAGCAGTGTGAACCAGTATCCCTTCTGTAGTATGCAGAAGTACAAAGTTTCACAATTTCTGCACTGTTCTGCTCACTATCCATTCCCACATGCCAGTAGTCATTTGTATCTCACATGGGCTTCATATTCAGTGATTAATGTCACTGTATGCAGACCTGATGTGTTACAGCTGTTATGCTGCAACTTGACAACTGCAATAGCAACACTTTGTGGGTAACATGACAGAAGTGATGTGATCTGTCCAAAGTATGTCTGTGTAATGTAGATGCATAGATGTGTGTGTGTGTGTGTGTGTGTGTGTGTGTGTGTGTGTGTGTGTGTGTGTGTGTGTGTGTGTGTGTGTGTGTGTGTGTGTCAAGACAAAGCGCATGTGTTACAGGGGCTCTTGTATATGACACTTCCTGTTTAACAGTGACATATCAGGTAGTTGTGCTGTTATACAGGTACACAGCAGCTTGTGGCCCATTAATGCACTTTGTAGCTGTACTGGAGTTTGCAAGAGGCAGATCAGGTAGACAATACAGTCAATTCTGAATTTATCAGGTCTATTATGTAACTTGTGTATATCATATGCATATGTACTGCACGCAAGCTGCCTGATGCATACTAACATATCACTTCCCATAGCTCTCACTTTTAGCACCAATCAGACTATATTGTTTGCCTGCCCTCTCACAGTTTCTTAGCCTGTCTTATTCAGTAGTTTTCCTCAGCACTCTGCTTATTTCTTAGGCCCTCGTCACTGTAATGTCTGTCTGAGGCTACGCTCAGTTCTGGTAACCTGAGCTCACCTCCTTAGTTTCTCATTGCACTCTACACTGGAAGCACACACATTAGTTCTATACAGTATGCAGTATGTCTTTGAATCCCAAAAGGATAAATACAAATGTTTATAGGAAGTAATTTTACACCACACAGACAGGGAGAACAAAAGTCAAGTTATAAAAATTAATTTATTTATAATGAATAATTACATCTAGAAGCTAATACTTATCTGTGTTTAGCACAGTGAAGCTAACACTTTGGGTTTAATGGCAGACCTTAGAGTTTACCTAGCATCTTCAGTGGTTGCAGCTTCTGTAACAGAAGCCTGAACATACGCTAGAATATGCAGGTGCTGCTTCAGGTTCACACGTGCCTTATCTAGCTAAGCCCACATTGTTTAGGAGGAAGACATTTGTATTTATTAATTACGAGAGCAATGAACTGATTCTAACAGCCTCTTTCTAGGCATGGCCTAGGCCATGCAGCACAGATCAAGCCAGTGCCTTCACACACAATCTGCCGAAGTACAATGCCTTCATACACAATCTGCCAAAGTACACCATTTACTTACCTGGACTGTGACGCGTAACACCCTTCACACTTGGTGCATTCTAACTTATTTTCAGGAACTGCCCAGTACTTAATAAATACAGCATCCATATAATTGGCACTAACTCAAAATGCTGTTACATTTGTATTTAGAAGACCTACCATGTTCCAGTGACTTTAGTTTCTTTCACAAATGCAGTCAGAAGAGAAGCTGGGTACTTACTTGTAGAATATAAATTCTGTGGAAGGGGATTTCAGGTACACAATCCATTGTGGTAGAAATGATCCTCAATGTATACTAAAGTGAGGTAGTGTAAGGTTGAAAGGCTTCTCATCCAGAGCAATAACATATGACAAGCACTTAGCTGTACACAGCAGTGGAGTGGGGACAGGAATGAAGTATACAGTACATGAAACTGGGGAGAAGACTTACTTACACAGTAATGTGAGGAGGGGAAGGAAAGTATACAGTACATTAAACTGGGGAGAGGACTTAGGCTTACACAGTAATGTGGGGAGGGGAAGGAAAGTATACAGTACGTTAAACTGGGGAGAGGACTTAGGCTTACACAGTAATGTGGGGAGGGGAAGGAAAGTATACAGAACATTAAACTGGGGAGAGGACTTAGGCTTATGTAGTAATAAAAAGGGAAAGGGGCTGCAGATGTAAAGGTCCATGAGGTGTTAAGGAACCTGGATGCAGGGTGCTATGAGGTGAAAGGATTACTATACTGTGAAAAGTAAGTAGGAGGTAAATGTACACTGCACTGAAGTGAAAAGTGGGCAAAGGCTGCAATGTATGCATCAGTGAGAAATGGGTGGGTCTTTCAGACAATGCAAGAAGGAGTCAGCTACAAATATGCAGTGAGATTCCCAACAGGAACTTAATTGTACAAGACGGTAATAATATAAATGCTCAGATGTGAGGACCAGTGAGAAGTTAAGTGATGTAGTTTTCAAGGTTAATATGCATTTAAGGGCTGATCTGTGCACATCACTACAGCAATGTTGAGTTTCTGGTGCACAATGCAATTTGA
Organism: Protopterus annectens; assembly: GCF_019279795.1. Taxonomy (NCBI): domain Eukaryota; kingdom Metazoa; phylum Chordata; order Ceratodontiformes; family Protopteridae; genus Protopterus; species Protopterus annectens. The sequence continues at coordinate 415,604,563 of NC_056739.1, forward strand.
AACTAACAGGGAAATGTAGGTGAGTGACACTGAACATAGCCTCAGAGAGAGATAATATCTTACACTGCTTATCACTCTACAGAGCAGTGTTGAGGAAATTTACCGAATAAGATAGGCAAAGAAATTGTGAGAGGGACAGGTATACAACATAGTCAGAAACCGATGGGTTAGATATATAGAAAGTAAGCTTGATAACTCATAAAAGTGTCAAGGATAAAAGTTGGAAAGCAGATTTAAGGATACTGTGTAAGTACACTTAGGTGAACAAAGGTACATGAATAGGGGACTGAGTCTGCAATGCAATGTACAATGCAAGAGAAAAAAAAAGATCTTAGCTATGCAGTGCCCAGTCAGCTTGGTAACAAAGTCAGGTGTATAGTGAAGTAATCTGGGTAGCAGACAGCAGTATATACACAGTGCAGTGAAAGGGATAGTAAACTTGGAGGTGGAATGCACTGAATGAGAGAGAACATCTTCCCAGTAAGAGGTACCGAGTATTTCTATATACACAAATAGACAGAAAGGAGTCAGATATGCACTGCACTGCAGTGAGAGAGGCAGATGAACTGGCTGTGTATGCAGCGATGGGTGAGGCACTACTGTGGTCAGCATAATGAAGTAAACATATGGTGGACTTGGGTATGCAGTGAGCTAATGAAGGAAAAGGATTTTGGGCATAATGTAGCTCAGTGAGGTGGGCAGGAGTATTATAATGGAGTAAAATACTGACAGGAGTTGGATGTACACTGAACTAAGGTTGGGATAGAGAATATAGCTAGAAGGGGAGGCAGAGGTAAATTAAATGTATTGGGTGATAATGAGATGTATGGGACTGAGTAGCACACAGAAGTTGGGAAACACATATATATTGTAGGGATTATAAAATGTTGATAGTGTGCTTGAATCTTACTGTAAAATACATGCTGTGGTTGACCCACATGTTCATGGAAAGGCATGTGATCATTTCAGAATACTTAACACCAGTGCAGAAAGTTAAACATTGTTCTGCATTATGAAAAAATATTACCTTCAATGAATATATAATATATTCTTATTAAAAGACAGAAGTAAAGTTATATTTATGGTACATGAATGAATGGTCATTTCACAAATAAAATTAGTTAAACTTTAACAGACAACAAAAATGAAGAACATTTATTTCAAAAGTGTTTGATTCCAAGGAAGTGCACATTAAAGAAAGTCAGTCTTTGGTGTATGCCTGTGTTGTTCTGAATGACACTGAAAATGGAGCCTAAGTTATGACCAGGGTGCTACACTTATCTTATGATGAACACTTTAGTTATCAAGACTCGTCAACAGTGCCATTCCTTGCTCAATCCAGTCATCTGGTGGCATAGGAGCAGATGTGAGATCCACAGCGACCATGAAGGAAGCTCTTCCAGTTGTGCCAGCCTGATATGGGAAATACCAGGGGCAGCAGTACATACCTAGAAAGAACAAAACAGAAACTGTTAGACTAGCAGTGCTGCAACATATGCATTGTTTTCTACAGTACCCCCCCCCCCCCCCCGCTACACTTCCTGCTCCTCAGAATACAATAAGGAATGCACCAGTTGCTTGCTTATAAACAATTTGTTCAGATAAGCACAGTAGTGAATGACACTAAGCTCTGGAAGAATCTCATCTTGTACTAATTAATAAGTGAGACAGACTATGCCCTACTGGTGATATATGGTGAGAATACCCACACTACATGTAAAGATCCAGTCAGCTATCACCTCTACTAAAGCAGTTCCAAGCTAGAAGATAGTTCTAGGAATGGGACCATCAATTACAAACCTATCAGTATTAACTATGTCTTAAGTACATTAAAGGAAGTAAGGAATATAGAAGAAATATAATTATGCTGTGATGAGAAACAGCACAAACATCAACATGTTCTGTTGGAGGTCCTTCAGACAAACAAAGCACACAATGTTCTTGGATTATGTGAACAAAGCTCTTGATGAAGGATTGAACACTAAGACACTATATTTCAATGTACAAAATATTATCAATCCCAGTGGCCACACAACCCTTATTAAAATAAACTACATTCCTGACTAACTACACAGTTTGGGTGTGCATATATGATAGGGAGAATGTAACAGAGGATAAAGGTACTGTGGAAGTAGTACCATACAGTAATCAAATTTAGGTCCCATCTTTTGATTAAATCTTTATTTTATAATGTTTGGGAAAATAAATTCTGGTAAAATATTCAGGTACTTAAAAAAATAGGCAAGACTGTAATTAGTTACTCTGACAGATATTTACAAATTACTATCTACTCTTTGTATGAATATGCAGGTTCCTGGAATGTTACTATGTATGCAGTCCAGGAGACCATTAAAGAGACTAGCCCAGACTCCGAATTGCCCTTCAGCACTGTCAGATTAAGTGACTTGCTTAATGTTCTACATTAGGCAAATGAAGCTAGAAAGAGTCAAACCATGTACTCTTTTTTTAACACCTTTATTGAATTATCACTTGTAACACAGACAAAGTTACATTTATATACTAATCAGATCATATTAACAAGCTCAAATTTATTCAGAGCTTTCCTTTCCCTGGCTTTGACACCTGTGGCTACAAGACCTTGAGTTACTCTAAAGCCATCTGTGGACCTACAAAGCTGATATAAGTATTTTTGTACTTTTGCTAAGTATCTTAATGCTATTTAACAGGCATGTGCAGCATTTACTGACGGTTAAATTTATCACTGATTTTCAGCCTGCAGTTGTTAAAGAAACACTGTATTTTTCTTATTGCACTGCTCCTAGATTGTTTTAACAGTAATCTGATATTTCCAAACATTTTTCTGAGTTTGCCAAAGTCCTCCTGAGTTTGCCAAAATATTTCTAAGTTTTGCAAAGTATTTTTATGTTTGTAGAAGTTCTACAAAATCCACAAAGTATAAAAGTTAAGCACAGAATTTTACTCTAATTGCTTTTCGTCCAGCTGGTAGCCAACTTCTTCAGACAACAAGATAAAATAAACTACTACATCCAGCTCCATTTATACTTCATCTCAATCATTTGTTACACAGATTAATTAATTAATAGGGAAACCACTTTAAAGAAACATGTTCCTCAAAAGTGAAGTAAAATGCATTCCTCCAATTTAAAAATTTTCTTATGAGTACATATGTTAAAACATAAAAAATACATTCGAAGTATATAATGTGTATGCAGACCTCCCAACCGTCCCGAATTTCTCGGTTTTTACCGAGTTTTGGGGTCTAAATTAAGGGGTGCCACGATTCCCGAGTGGCACCCCTTCATTTCCGATTTCTTTCCTTTTCTTTTTTTATTTTTTTAATTTTCGCGCTATCGGAGCTGACGTCATCACGTGCGTGATGACGTCAGCTCCGTCAGCACTACCAGCCAGTCGGAATTGAGCTCAAGGAGCTCTCGTCATAATTTCCGGCTGGCTGTGAGCAGGCGGGAAGTGCTTTGCTGCCGAGAAGAATTTGAAAGTAAGTGAAGACGTTACTGCTGCTGCTAAGAGGAAGGATGTTGTTTTGGACTGAAACTGCTGCCGAGAGAAGAATGCTGGCTTTGAGGTTAAATCTGCTGCCTTGGGACTTTGCTGGGATGGGAATTATACAGGTAAGGTGTGTGTGTCTGGGAGAGAATCTGTTTTAACTTTTTCCTACAGCAAATAAAATCGGACTTTCATGCACACAGTTCTGGTAAGGAACTGTTTGTATGAAAGCCCGATTTTATTTTATCTGCTGTGTAAAACATTTTTTGGTGGGGGGTGAGTCTGCTGAAATTCTTTCTCGATTTAGAAAATAAATTGCTGGCTTGGTGTGTGTAAGCAAAGGAATAAGAAATCAGAAATATAAAACCGTTTCAAAAAGTGAAGTTTTTAAGAAGTACTCTGTACGGATATACTGTCTAACTTGTGCATTTGTGTTGTGTTTAAAATAACAGGGCAATTAATGAGTACAGATTAAGAAAGTTCACAGAGTGTATGGTTACTGTACAAAATAAGAACACGTTGGTGCTGTATTCTAACATTAATATTAATACTGCAGTACTAAAAACACTATTCTAGCAATGTTTGGTTTTAGTGTTAGCTGTCACTAGAGTGTACTGACAAATGTTTTACCTGGGGTACTTTACTGCATTCGAATTGCCTATGTGCTGGAAAAAGAAAAATGTGACCATTTATAGAGAAACAAAAGATGGGTAACTTGAGTTCAAAGCTGATAGTTTTGCAGTGAATGGCAGCACTAAATCTCAACCTTTTGGTCAAGGTTATTCAGCGTATGTCATGGAAAAAATATTGCTTAAAAGGACCAGGTGTTTTTTTTTTTTTTTCTTTGCGAATTGTCCTTTAAGAGGATCTAAAAAATCACTGTCTCCTAAAGAGAAGCTTGGGAGAATCTACATTTATCTAGGTCTGTTTTGCAAATGTGCAAGGAATGCTCTCTAAAGCTAAAGAAAGAATGATTGGTAGTGTATAAAAAGAAGATTTGTAAGCGTGCTGGGACTTAATAAGACAAGATGATTATACAGAATGCAGTCTGACGTTGCTTCCTGTTTCTAAATTGTGGCAAAGTACATAGCAATAAACAAAAAAAGCAAGTATTTAATGTGCTTAACTTTTAAAACTAAACAGCTGTCATTCTTACTGAAGAAAGATAAATACCTTGTGTCTAGACAAGAATTTGTTGCAAGCATAAAAGATATGTCTCCATGACAGTGAAGGGGGTCAATTTCTGCAACACAGAAGGTGGTGTGTTGTGATATTTGTTGGGCATAACTCTGATGACATTTTGTGAAACTAAAATTTGCATAAGGTGCACCTGTTGACAAAAAAAGCAAGTGAAGCAAAGGACCCATCTGTGCTAGAGATTGTTGGAATATAACTCAATATTGAGCATTTCCATTGGCCAGCTTGTTTGAAAACTACTTAACTTGTTTTAAAAAAAGGGTTCTCAGTGGGGGGGCGGCTAATGTTCTAGGAAGGTTGACTATGTGTTGTCTTGTATATTATCATAGCACAGTAAAGTGCATTCAGATGCCTCTTTTGTCTTCAGGAGTATTGTTTACATTTTGCTTAAAGTACAATTTACTGGATATAACATGAAAAGCATTAGACAGCAAATTGTTATTAATGCTCATTTAAGCTTTGGTTTGTATATAATGTATAATTTTCAGCTGCATGTCTACTTTTTCTGGCACATGCATATTAATGTTCTAGTGATTATATTTATGCTTTAGAAATTTCAGAGAGTTTCACTGTGTGATGTTAGTATTTTTTTCTTCTGGTGTCTGTGTGTCAGTTGATAGTATTGGGAAGTTATACATATTCCTTGTTTGTGGCATTCAAGCCATTAGCCAATTGCAATTAAGCAGTCTGCAAGGTCTGTTCAAGCTGTGTTATTTGCATTTTATAAGGTCTGTTCATGGTCTCTCTCTCGGTCTCTCTCTCCATTTAAGTTTGTCTTTCTGTCTGTCAGGAAATGCATGGTTGGTAACACAAAACATTTTATAGTAGCAACTTTTCTAAGATCATACAAGCAATGTTTGTGTCCCTGGTTTTGGGCTTTTGTCCCCTTCCCAATAAATTTTGGCTATTTACAGATTTCTTATGCTGCATAGGTCTTCAGGGGGAGAGATGTGTAATGCTGCTTATGGTGTGTTGGTGTTGTCAGTAGTATGACAGATACAATACTTGTTTTTGATATAGAAGGCTGTGGGTTCTAGTCCCACAGCATGTAGATAGATTGCTGACACTGTATTCTGTTGTACTTTGCAGCCTTGAAAATGTCCTCTTTGGGAGATACCTAGTAATTATGAACCTGTTATTAATTTGCCATCCATTTCCTGTTGTAATATTACTAGCTTAGCATTTTTTTATGCAATTTATATCTCAAGGGCAACAGGCACTTTATTTGTAGATGAAACAATGAAGACTTAAGTTGTTTGCTTGCAGCAACCTCTTCATTAGTTATATATCTCCTTAATGTGGAATTATGTGATTTTTACTTCTAAAATGCGCTGTAACAAGTGTGCTGTATTATACAAGGAATATAACTCAATACTGTCAGGAGGATGTATCAAAGAACACATGTATGTTTTGTGTGCAAGGGGGGCTATGATCTAAAACACCGCATAAGCTAGTCTTTATCCACCACTGGCCAGATGCATTTTCTTTGAATGTGGTATCAATGCTGTTTCAATGAATGTGAGTTTCGCAGAGAAGTTAATGCTGCCAAGTCTATTTTCATTGTGAGACTGTATTGCTTTGTTTAGCAGAGGTCGAATAGTGTTTATGCTATAAAATATAAAATAAAATGTTTAAATTAATCCAAATAAACATTGTAGAAGTAAAGCAGTATGCACATTATAGTGTTTATGGTAAATAGGGCAAAATAACTAAGTAATGAGATATTGGAATGGCTGCAGGGGGGCTCTGACGCCATATTTTAGTTCTGTTCAGTTTGCATTTGTTTATCCCACAATTCCATTGGAGTGGGTGGGGTTACATAATTATGTATGCAAATTATATGTTAATCAGCGTACAGATTTGTACCTATTTTTCATGGTCCTTGTCCAGATTTTTGATGTTTCCAGGTTGAGAGGTATGTGTGTATGCCATAAATACTTATTTACTTATTTGAAAACATACGTAGCCCTAAGGCTTTCCTAATGTATGCACATTCACTGTAAAAGACTTCTTAATTTTAAAATACAAGAGAAGGAAACTTTGTCATTCAAACCAGGCGCCCTATATGATTGTAACTTTAACTGTGAAATCAACTCCTGTCTTTCCAACAGGACTTGAAATGGGCCCCCTTTAACATCGGGCATAATTTGGTCTAATACTCTAAAAACAAGAGTGTGTAGGGTGTTGGTCACAGTGTTTAGTTAAAGCATTTTCCAACTTGTTTTTTCTTATACTATACAGGTGCTCGTAGATCCTGTCTTTAAGTTTCCTGTTAGTTTTGCCCTCGTAAAACGCAGGGCAAAGCTGACATGAGGCAAGGTAAACCACTGACTTAGACGAACAAGTATACCTTCCGTCAAGATTATATATCTTGTTATGAATGGCAACACTGCTCCCAGTTGCTAGATATCTACAAAACTTACAAGACTTGCATTTAAATGTCCCAGCAATTCTGCAACAAGCTTTTTTACTCATTTCCATTATACCCTTTAAATTGTTACCCCTTTTGTATATTATTGTTGGTCTTTCACCTAACTTGTCAGTTAAATCCATCTCAAAGGTAAACACACTCCCAGTTCCTTTGTAAAATTGACCTTATTACTTCAGCCTCCAAACTAAATACTGTGATGAAACTCATCAGATGTTTTGACTTCTAGTCATCCGAGACAATTTCTTTACAAAGGGGACTCAAACCAGTTGTTTCACTTTCAACCTTATCCAAAACACCATGGTACCCTGTCAATATAGGTTTATATATACCTGCTTTCCTTTTACCCCAAACTTCCTCAAAAATATCCAATACCAAAACCTCAGGGTACCCTCTCATCAAAAACATGCCCTTATGTAACTCACATTCCTCAAGAAATCTGTCCTCTTTTGTTATCATACGTGCAGCCCGGACCATTTGGCCCTTTACTACAGATTTCTTCTGGTACTGGGGATGGGCACTCGTGTAGTGTAAAATACAGTTAGAATAAGTTTCCTTATGATGAATGGCAGCCACAAAACACTTATTAGAAACATTCTTACTTAACTCTATATCCAAATACGTTATCTTTTCATCAGTACACTTATGAGTGAATTTCAAAAAGTCAGTGTTGCTATTAATTCCCTCCAAAAAGCTGTCCACCTCCGAACTAGTCCCATCAAACAAAATGAAGACATAGTCTAAAAACCTTGTGTAAAACGTAATCCTCATTTGATTTTCAGGTGCATTCAATATATACTGGTGTTCCCATTGTGCCATTACAAGGTTCGAAAAACTGCCCCCACAGGAGGAACCCATAGCCACTCCCACCTTTTGCAGATAAATATCATTATCAAACATCACAAAGTTATTAACTAAAATTATGTCCAGTAGTTCCTGAATCAAATGTACTTCCCCTCCATCAGCACCATGTGCCAACATCCGTTCAACTACCCATTCTATACCTAAAACATGCAAGATTGAAAAATATAAATCAATGACATCCACAGTTAAAAATTTTATATTTTCATGGTAAGGAAAACTTTCAATTGCTGCTAAAAAAGACCAAGAGTCTTTGTATCTGAGACTCTTTTCTCTCATATTTCTTTAAAATATTATCTACCAATTTGGTCATAGCATAAGTAATAGAAGACCTAGCATTAGTCAAAACCCCCATGGGGGGGGGGGTTCAAAATATCTTTATGTAATTTCGGCAGTCCAAACAAACTTGGAATTTTAGGTGAAACAACTGTTAAATAATTAAACGTTCCCAAATCAATAGTCCCCTCTAAAAACAAGTCATTCAAAAAAAATTAATGCATTTATAAGCAATATTTAACTCATTTAAACTAGATAATTCATACGTGTTACCACCTAACACAGTTCTCATTTTTCATTATAATCATTTATATCCATTAAAACCAGACCCCCACCTTTATCTGGTTTTAAAACACGCACTGGTAGCAATTTGAATGCTTGCAAAGCTTCCTTCTCCCTTTTGGAGAGGTTAGAACAACCACCATTCACCTGTTTCCCACATATATTTCTTATATCCGTTTCACACAAGTGTTCATATAAACTCAACATTGGGTGTGTGGGGGGTTAAATGTACTAGAAACCCTTACGTCAGTGTTCAAACTATCTTTATTCCGTAAGAGCACAGTCATGTTCATCCTTCGTACAAATAATTTAAGATCTATCAATGTCCTAGATAAATCAAAATGCTGTGTTGGAACAAACGTCAGTCCCTTAGAAAAAAGTTCACATAATTCAGCACTGATAATGTGACTAGTAAAGTTGTAAACTTTAAAATCACCATTTTTGTTAGACAGGAATTTTAAATGGTTACCAGTCATTTCTTCCCTCTGTTGTTCCCTCCTTTCTTGTAGTACGTATTGCCGTTGTGCTGCCTCCTCATGTTGTAACATTTCTGATGATTTTGACCATTGTTGGAAAAAGAACACTGCTCTCTTCCCCTCAAATTGCCTGTCTGTTCAAAACATTTGTCTGCATTCTCTGGTGGTAACTCATCCTCTTCTCCCCTACTATCCCCTGAATTGTTGACAAATACATTTTCTGTAGTATGACTTTGCTCGCCTCTACATTCATTACCATTATTGCAGTCGGGAGAGGATTCTCGTTGACCTACAAAGTTCCGGTTTTGTGAAGGGGGCGAGGCTGGATAAACGACATTGTTCTTGTACGCTTCTAAATCCCTTCTTAGTTTTTTTGCCTGATTTCTGAATTCTTATTAAGATGTTGGTCAATTGTAGTGAAAATTCTGGTATAATCAAATTTATACCTGACAAAGTCTTTATGTAACCTGATGTTCCAATCTATTTGTGCTATCTCGGCAGTAAGGCCATCTACAGTCAGTTGATAATGTTTACTCATTAAGCTCATCAGCTCGAACCCATGCTTATCAAAGAGTTTCAACAAATCCAGGTGAAACTCTGACTCAGCCTCTAACCCCGAAGGGTACTGCCAAGAACGCAGACCTTTGGGAATCACTCCCACCTTTTTAAACTCATCGAAATAGTTAATTTCTAATTGCAACTTTTTGGCTCTCAAAGACATCTGGTCTAAAGTCTTCAGTTGATTCACCAAAGAAGTGCTACCTGCACTCGACTGTTCAACAACTGTCACCCCACCTGACTTCACCAAAGGTGGTTGTACTTTGAGCCAGGAGGTGACATCTGGCAAATCAACAGATCCCAAAACAAGTGCTGATGTCGCTGGTGTAGCAGTGGACAGTGGAACTGTGTACACAGATTTTTTACTTCTTGCCCCACCTTCCATACCTCCATTGTTGATTCCATTATAAGGAACATCCTTGTTACTCGTCATAACTTCACTCTCCCTACAATTGACCGTTGTCTGTGATAACCTGTCAAGTCTAGTGCTCAGACTTTCCAGTCTCTCATTCATGATGTTTATCAAAGCAGTTAAATTCCCCACATCATCCGAACCCTTTTGCGTAGGAGCAGGCAACAGCACTGGAGAGTCAGGCAATGAGTTTTCAATACTCTCAGTAGCCATGAACAAAACCACAAATCAAACTGAAAGAACCAGAGAACAAACCCAAGAAGTTTGGCTACCAGCTGGATGAAAAGCGATTTGAATAAAATTGTGTGCTTAACTTTTATATTTTGTGAATTTTGTTGGACTTTTCAGTTTTCATCTTCCAGTCGCTACTTTGTTGCTTTTTTTGGGTTTGTTCTCTGGTTCATTCAGTTTGATTTGTAGAAGTTCTCCTATGTTTGCATATATTTTTCTGTATCTGGAAACTTTTCTCAGGGTTTGTGAACTTATTTCCAAAGATTCCTGGTACTGCAGGAGTTCTGCCTTTTAAAGCATTTGTTGCAGCACTTGAGCTCAAAAAACAGTTTGTTTTACATTAATAGGGTTTTGTCTGCATTCTGTTGGGAGAAGAGGGCTGATTCAACCCATCTCTGTTGGGAACTGGTGGTGGAAGGTTTATTGTATGTTTATCTGATTGTCGTGAGATCTCAACTGTGTAAAAGTCTTTCATCCTGCTGGTATTTCTGTATTTGGGAACATTTCTCAGGGTTGTGAACTTACTAAAGCATTTGTTATTGCACTTAATGTAAAACAAACTGGTTTTCAGATTAAGTGCAGTAACAAATTCTTCAGTAAGATTACAACCCTGAGAAACGTTCCCAAATACAGAAATACTAGCAGGATGGACTTTTACACAGTTGAGCCCTCATGCAATCAGATAAACACACAATAAGCCTTCCACCAGCAATTCCCAACTCAGATGTGTTGAATCAGTCCTCTGCTCCCAGCAGAGTGCAGAAAAAACACTCAATGTAAAGCAAACTGGTTTTGAGCTTAAGAGTGTTTTTTTTTCTGATCTCTGGTGGGAGAAGAGAACTGATTCAACCCATCTGAGTTGTGAACTGCTGGTAGAAGGCTTTTTGTGTGTTTATCTGATTGGCCCAAGGGCTTAACTACATAAAAGCCTTTCATCCTACTGGTATAAAAGCCTCTTGTTTGTGCTATGCAGAAATGTGGTTAACCATGCTTTATATATTACATAAGCAATCCTCACCAGTTTAAAATCCTGTATAGGAAACACTCTCCATAGTCTCCCACTGTTTACAGCTGATTGAAGAGTTCACAGTTCGCCCAGAGGACAGCACCAATGCAGGCCATTTAACAGTATACTACTAAACATCCTCACTTAGATCTTTAAGTACCTCTCCCCTATTCCTTCCCATCTAGTAAGGCTCTGGTATAATGGATAGGTGCTTCCCTGTTATCTCTGTTTCTAGCCTGGTGGATATCAGCATCCTAAGGCAGTGTAGTACCTGCCTCATGTTCACTGACAACCATTTAATTTTAGAACAAACACAGTGTGTGAGAGATGTGGATACACAATATCATTGGAGGCAAAGCTCTCACATACGTGCAGAAAATGCAAACCAGGTTGTCAGTGTTAAACTTAAAACATTCATTACCAACACTAAGGAACAAACACATAGACCCACATATGCTGAGGTACTCACAATCTACCCAAACCTCCAAGATCTCCTAAAAGCATCTCTCAATGGCCTCGTGCACACTCAAGAAAGCACCTTACACAACACATAATTCTGAAAATCATAGTAGCCAAGCTTCCAAGTCTATAATGCAACACACTATACAGACAAATATTCTAGTTATTGGGGATTCCACTGAGACATACCAATGTTCCCCTTACCAGGGTAAACAAGGAGAAGATCAAAGTGATCTGTATGTCTGGTGTCAGGATCTGCCAGATCACACATGCACTTAGGTCTTGAAACCACAAGTACCAGTATAACATGGTGATAGTCCATGTGGGCATAAATGACCTAAGATGTACCTCACTGGACTACATGAAGAGAGACATGACAGAACTCTCCAAATGTGTGTCCCAGGTGGGTATGAATTCTAGCCTTGAGTAGCATCCTACCTTCACCAATTATGATGCCACAGTACCAGGAAAAAATGATTTACTTCAACAATTGACTTAGTTTCTGGTGTCACAACAAGGGTATCCAATATCTGTCAGCCTGGGGAGACATGATTGACAAACCAGAATGCTTTACCAGAGATGGTTTGCACTTGTCACTACTTGACTTCCAGATACTGGGAAAAAGTATCTATCCCCAGAGTGCCTTTTTAGGCTGTGCCAAGTTGTTAAACCCTCCAACATAATAAAAGTCACTCCAAACTACTTAAAGGTACTGCTGCTCAATGCTAGGAGTTTAAATAAGACTGCACTCCCTGGAGGCACTCCTTACCCTGGAGAGTGCAGACATGACCTATATCATTAGATAGGTCATTTACTGGTTCACTGTTAGAACTCATATAGTCAAAATAGGGAAACCCACTTCCAACAGCAGACCTGTAGCCAGTGGTGTTCCACTGGGATCAGTCCTGGGACCTCTGCTATTTACAATATATTTCTATGAAGTTCAAACAAAAACTAAAGGTCTGTGGCTGACAAAGTTTGCTGATGACTGGAAACTAGGAGTGGTCATAGACTCACCAAATTATGTCAACATCCTACAAGAGGGTCTTCCACAAACAAATGATTGGTGCCAAAGTCATGGCCTTAAACTCAATGCAGAAAAATGTTCTATTATTCCTTTCTGTAAAAACGATGTTCATACTAACTACCACATCAATAGCAACACCTTAGGTGCACATTCAGTTGTGAGACACCTGGGCACACATGTTAACAGCAACCTTATCTTTGACCACCATGTCTCCACAGTGGTAAGAAGGACACTCTATATTGCTAATCTATCTCATAAATAAGGGCATTGCCTCCAGAAAAAAGAAGTTATAACCTCCCCGTACTCTTTCCTCATCAGGCCAGTAATTGAGTACAATGTCCCTTTTGGTATGTACCTTTCTAAGCACCTGCAGCAACTGGAGAACCCACAGAGGTTCCACACAAGGAAAATTCAAGGTCTTCACCATCTTTCCTATGGAGATCACTGGAAATCACTGTCACTTTATTCTGTTTCATACAGACTACTCAGAGGTGATCTCTGCCCCACATATAAGGCAATCCCTGACCCTGCGTTATTGGAAATGCTTCATATCTGAAAGTCAAATGGTACATGGGATACTCCCGCTAAAGACCTTAACCTGGTATGTGATATTAATAAAACCTGCTGGGGGGACAGATTTGTCTCACAGAGGTTACCACACTTTTGGAACAGACTCCCACTTCATGTCAAACAGAGCACCTCATTGGCCCTCTTCAAACGGAATTTGGAAGATTGGATGGGTGACCATAAATTCAGCCCAGGGGTTCCACCTGTACCCCTCATAGACAGTGGCAATAGGTGCTGATCCTGGAAAAAAGGGTAAGAACTTGGCTAGGCTTGCCTAGTAACTTCCTATGATTCTATGACATATGTGCAGTAACGTGGTTCAGAACCATGGAAAGCACCCTGGCTATCAAAGGCTACAATGCCTTTCATGCATTTCAATCCCCCTCAGCTCAGGATAAAATTAAGAGAAGAGGTGGCTCAGTGTCCATGAGGGACAAGTACATTGCTAGACTGGTCCAACAAAATTACTTGGTTGAGCTGCTCCATACCCAGCTAACTATAGGTGCAACCCCCTATCATATCCTTGCTAGCTACAGATCCCCTGACATGAGTATGGAAGACTACATCTCTTACCTAAACCTTCTGGAATCTCCTAAATTTCAGCTTAGCACCATACTTATGGATGACTTCAACTACCCCTCCATAAACTGGGATTCTTACATGGCCCAATATTCACTTGCTCAGAGTTTTTTTGGACTTCATCAGTGCAAACACCTTGGAGCAACTGGTTAGCCCCCCAACTACAGGTAAAAATATCCTAGAACTAGTACTCACAAACATGGGGGGATGCAGCTCCCTCCCATGCATTAACTGCTCCCTGTTAAGATCTGACCACAAAATGATCTCATGTAGTATTAAAACTAACCTAGAACCCCCATCAAACTCCAAACCTGTTAAGACCTTTGTTAACGCCAATTACCTCAAACAAAGTGAGCACTTATAAACCTTCCAAGCCCTTCCGAACCCATATGACACTGAGGTCTACTCTGAGCTGTACACAGAAGCACTCTACAACCACATTCATAGCTGCAGAGAGGAAGCAGTACCTGTCCAAGTCAAACCTATGATTTCTCACAAATAATAAGCCACACTGGTGGACCCCTAACATAAATAGGCTATTCAACCAATGGAAAAAAAAAGTCCTCAACAAAGCCAAGAAGGAACTGACAAAACTGCAAAAAGACACTCACCTGTCTAAAACAAAGTAGAGAGCTGGTCAAATCTGCAAAAGCAAACTATGAGCCAAAAATAACCTCCCAGGTCAAAGATAACCATAAGGCTTTTTTAATTATGTTCATAACCTCAGGTGAAATGGTCAGCAGTGGGCCGAGTTAATCATGAATAGAAACACTTATACTCAGCCTGAAACTATAGTAAACCTGCTGGCTGACAAGTTCAGTTCAAACGTCTCTCCCCCATTACCTCCTACCATACTCCAAGAAATAGCCACAACCATCCCCCTACCAGTCATTACAAGGGACCAGGTCCTTACTGTACTTGCTAAAGCCAAAAACATGGCCTCCATGGGTCCTAACAGCATTCCAGAATACTTCTTAAATAGCTTAAAACAGAATCCGTCGGGGCTACAAGAAACCCTCTTTAACCATAGCCTCCAGATGGGCTTTGTTCCAGAGGAATGGAGGACTGTAACAGTCATCCCTCTGCACAAAGGGGGCCCATCAACTGACCCAAGGAACTACAGACCCATAAGCTTGACCAGTTTTATCTGCAAGGCCACAG
This sequence comes from Protopterus annectens, assembly GCF_019279795.1. Taxonomy (NCBI): domain Eukaryota; kingdom Metazoa; phylum Chordata; order Ceratodontiformes; family Protopteridae; genus Protopterus; species Protopterus annectens. The sequence goes on from NC_056739.1 coordinate 415,619,569, forward strand.
AGAGAATTATCATGGACCTGATCAATAATGAGATAGGAACTCTCCAAATACTGGACCAGACCCAATTTGGCTTTGTCAAAGGGAGGTCTTACTTGCCCAGTCTGGTGGAATTCTTCAGAAAGTCAGCAGGGCCACGGATGAGGGTAAAACTGTAAACACTGCCTATCTAGACCTGGCCAAAGCTTTTGCACAATCTTCCACTTGGGGATTATAGATAAACTTACTGAGTTAGGCATAAACCCCTGTAGTGTCAGATGGATAGCAAACTGGCTCACTGACAGGACACATAATGTCCAGATAGGTGAATCCATATCCAATAAGAAACCTGTTACTATTGGTTTCTCACAGGGCTCAGTACTAGAACCCCTGCTGTTTGGTACACACTTCTCTGAACTGAAGGCCAATTGTGGGGGTCTCTGCCTCACCAGGTTTGTCAAAGATTGTAAGATGGGAACAATCACTGAATCCCCAAATGATGTTGACATCCTACAAACAGGCCTAAAAATGATAAAAAACTGGTACCAAAACCATGGCCTGAGATTAAATATGTAATCACATCCTTCTTTAAATCAGATGTCCTTTAAAATTGAAATATTGATAGCACACCCCTAAAAGTAGACCCAGTGGTGCAGTAACTAGGAACACACAGATATTTAATAATCTAAACTTTGATCATCAGGTAGCTACGGTCATGAGGAAGTCCTTCTGTGTGGCTCAACTTATAAATAAAGGCATGGATCAAGATCAAAGGTAGTCATAGTGTCATTGTAGTCTGTCCTCATCAGGCCTATAATTGAGTACTATGCTCCATTCTGCAATTACCTAACCAAGCACTTACACCAGTTTGTGTGGCCCCAGAGGTATCTCACTAAAAATACAAAGCTTAAGATAAGTGTGTTATGCAGACTGACTAAAGGCCCTATCCCTTTACTCCCATCTCATATTGTTTATTGAGAGGTGAATTATCTCTGACCTACAAGGCATTCTCTGATCCAGCCCTGATGAAAATGCTACATATTGTCAAGAAAAGTATACAAGGGTTATGCATTCCATGGACCTGAACCTTATTTGTGACTCTAACAGAACTTGCTGGAGAGACAGATTTGTATCCCAAAGGCTACTTCATCTATGGAATAAACTTCCCATCTTTGTAAAACAAAGCTTGTCCCTCCCTTTCTTCAAAAAGAATTTGGATAAATGGATGGTCAACTGTAAATTCACTCCCAGGATACTAACCACATTCCTTATCGACAGAGGCAGGGCTTTAAACTGAAAGGCCCACTATATATAATACTGTCATATCCTGGGTATTACTGGCTAGCTTGTAAAGGCTGTTGTGCCATTAGCCCAGTAATAGGTTCATAGGTAGATAATATGCTATCGGCCCAAGGGCATACGTAAGCCTAGCCAACAAGGTTCCCTGGCTTACGCCACCCAAGAAAGTTATTTTCCTGTGCCACTGTCGAGCAGAGACACAGAAGTGATCTCCGGGGTGTGTTTCCTATTTCCCATCCACTCATCATGATTTTTCTTGAAGAGTGCTAATGAAGAACTTTGCTTGACATAAATGGGTAGCCTGTTCCCGAGTATGGGAAGTCTCTAGGACAGGAATCTATTCCTCCAGCATGTCCTGTTTATTGTGGTGACAAGGTTTAGGTCTCTAGAGCGTGTAGCTCGGAGGGATTGGGATTTCTTTAGGTGTAGCATGTCCAACAGCTCTGGGTTTGACATAGCTTTATATGTTAGGCAGAGATCACCTCAGAGTAGGCGATATGCTACAGAGTAAAGCTGGAGTTTTTTGAGGTGGTCAGTGTAGGGCATTTGTTTGAGGCCAGTAATCCTCTTTGTGAGGTACTTCTGTGGCCTTTCCAGCTGCTGCAGATGTCTTGTGAGGTACATTCCAAAAGGGGCATTGTACTCTATAATGGGTCTAAATCATGTCGAGTAGAGGGGAGCAATGACCTCTTTTTTCCTGGATGAGAACCCTTTTATGATGAGGTGTGCCACGTAGAAGGACTTCCTAACTACTGTGGTGATGTGACTATCAAAGGAGAGACTACTGTCCACCTGGGTCCCAAGGTCTCTTATCATGCATTCGGTGTTAAGTAGATTGCTGCCTATTTGGTAGTTCATGGGTACAGAGTTTTTACCAAAGGGGATGACACTGCACTTTTTGGCACTGAGCTTGAGGCCATGGCTCTGACACCAGGCATCTGTCTCAGTGAGGCCCTTCTGTAGGATGCCCACATCATTTGGGGACTTGACTATGGCTCCTAGTTTGCAGTCATCTGCGAACTTCATTAGCCAGAGGCCTTCTGTGTTAGCCTGTACTTCAGAGAAGTAGATACCAAACAGGAGAGGTCCCAGGATGGAACCCTGTGGTACTCCACTTGTCACTGCTTTGAGGTCAGATTTGGAGTCTGCAACTTTTACAGTGTGGGTTCTGTCAGTGAGCCAGTTGGTAACCCATCTTGTGACGTAGGGATTTATAGCTAGTTTGGTGAGTTTAGCTATAATTCCAGAATGGGGGATGGTGTCGAAAGCCTTACCCTCATCTACGGCTTTGGCGACTGCCTCAAAGAAGTCGATCAGGTTCAGGAGGCATGATCTGCCTTTCACAAACCCGAACTGGGTGGGATCCAGAGTTTGGAGGTTACCAATGTCTTTGTTTATGAGTTCCATGATGATACATTCCATGGCCTTGCAGACCAGGCTCGTCAGGCTAATAGGTCGATAGTTCCCGGGAATCAGTGGTGGCTCCCCCTTTGTGGAGTGGGACAACTGTTGCTGTGCACCATTCAGTGGGCACAAAGCCTGATGCGAGGCTATTATTGAACATGGTGCTTAAGTGGAGAGCCAGTTCGTTCTGAAGTTCGTGTAAAATGCAGCCTGTGATGTTGTCCAGTCCCATGGATGCTGTGTTTTTGGCTTTAGAGAGTGCAGCTTTTACCTGCGTAGTTGGGATTACAGGGACTCTGCATTCTTCCTGTATAGATATGGGCCCTTTAGGGGGTGAGAGGAAGGGGTAAAGTTAGCACTGAACCTATCTGCCAGGATGTTGGCAATGTCAGTTGGTTCTGTAATTTTCATGCCTTTGTGCTGTAGCTCAGAGCAGATCTGGGTGTTGCCATCAAGATTCTTGACATAACTATAGAATGCTTTGTGGTTGTCCTTGGAATTAGTGGTGATTTTGTTTTCATAGCTAGCTTTGGAGGATCTTATAAGGGATTTCAGCTTCTTACTGAGGTTGACCAGGGAGCTCCTCCACTCATGGGATTTTACTCTCTTTTGCAACAATTTCTTCCTTCTGTTGTACAGTTTGTTTATGGCAGGGGACCACCAGATTGGCTTCCTTTTTTTTGGAGGATAGCATCTTGGTTCTGTTTGGGATAGCACGATCCATGCACTCGTATAAGTGCTTATAGAGTGCATTTGTGTAGGATTCAGAAGTTGTAACTGTATTGTCCATCTGCATGGGTGTCATGAAGTTCACCACTTCTGTCTTAAGAAGCATGGAGTTGGCTTTGGAGAAATGTTTTACTGTGGTTTCCTTAATGGGGGGTGGGGGCGGGATGTGGATATCAAGGGTGATTAGCTTATGGTCGGATCGGACCAACAAGGAGTTGACTTCAGTTGTGGAACACCGGTCACTCATGTTGGTAATGACTAGGTCTAGGATATTGTTGCCCCTGGTGGGGGTGTGGATAAGTTTATCTAGGGCATTGGAGTTTATGAATTCCAGAAAGCGTTGAGCTAAGGAGTTGGTACACAAGTAGTTTTTCCAGTTAATGGTGGGGTAGATGAAGTCGCCCATTATTAGGGTGTTTGGTTGAACCCTAATATTTTCCAGTACATCAGGAAAAGAGGAGTGGGAAACCTGGGGCATGGTGGGGGATCTGTAGTAAGCTACAATTTGGATAGCAGTTTTGCCCAGAGTTAGTTGCACTTGGATAACCTCGGATGCATTATGCTGAGCAACTAGCCTGGAGGTGTGGATATCCTTAATGAATATGGACACACCTCCGCCTTTGGTGTTTTGGTCCAGGTTACATGGCCAAAAAGTGTGGTATGAGTTATAGCCTGGTAGTGCAGGGGTGCTCTCTGGAGCCTTGAACCAGGTCTCAGTCACTGCACAGATATTGATGTTCTCCATTTTAAGGAGTGCCTCGAGTGAGTGCATTTTGAGATTTAGACTTCTAGCATTGAGTAGCATTACCCTCAGTTTTTGCTTGCCTGTTCCTGTTATGGTGGTGAATTTGTTACTTGAACCCTGCCTAAAAAAGGCACTATAGGGGCAGCAAGAGCCTTAGCCAGTATCCGGATTCCCAGGGGCGGCAGGTGCAGGCGATCTGTGACAAAGCATCATGGTCTGTCGACCATGTCATCCCAATCAGACAGATACTGGATCCCCTTAGAATGACACCAGAAGCTTAGCCAATTGTTGAAGTCAATCATTTTCTCCTTGTACTGTGGTATCATTCTGGGCGATGGCAGAATGCTACTCAGGGCTAGGTTCATACCTGCCTGGGCTACAAGATCGGAGAGCTCTTCCATGTCTCTTTTCATGTAGTCCAGGGAGGTACATCTCAGGTCATTCACACCAACATGGACAATGACAGAGTAATATTTGTACTTGTTGTGGAGTGACCTGAGTGCGTGGGTTATGTGGCGGATCCTGGCACCCGACAGGCAGCTGACAGTAACCTTCTTCTTTAGCCTGGTGAGTGGGACATCAGTGTGCCTGACTATAGAGTCACCTATGACTAGTGTGTTGGGTACATTGTTTTGCCTTATTGGCTGTCGTTGAGCGGAACACTGAGTCTGTGAGCTATGTGTCATTTGGGTTGTGTTGGGGAATGGAGGTTGCTTACGTTTCTGCTTTGGAGGTCTCTGTTACTTAGGCAGATTATTATTGATAGCCTCTGCGAATGTGTTTGTGTTACTATGTGTGGATTTTGGTGGTGTAGATTTAGTGAGACTAAGTGATGAGTGTGGTGTGGTGCAAATGTTTACCTTCTCCTCATGACTGTCAAGTTCAGTCTTGGTTGGAGAGAGCCTTTACCTCCAGTTTTGCTAGATAAGTGCATCTCTCACAGGTTATAGTGTTGGGTGGTAGGAGGAGAGGGTTGTCTGTGTACATGAGGCAATTTCTACATTGCCTCAAGATGCCCAGATTCATCAGATAGACAGGAGAGAACACTGGGAGCTGACCCTTGGATATGCCTGAATAAAAAAGTATTTTCCTCTAGATAAGTGAGGAAAGTGAGTACAAGAGCTGTTTTTCTCTAAGCCAGTGAGAAAAGTAAGTACAAAAACTTTTTTCCTCTAGGTAATGAGGAAGATAGTAATTAGTAGTTTATTTAGTGCTTACAAGTTCTGAACAAGTGCTGAGCATGAATAAGCAAATTTAAGTGTTAAAACTAAGAATCTGTATTTGCACTAGACGAGTTACAGGATAGAAACAAGTGCAAATGCAGGCTTTCAAATCATAGGTTCATAGGTTCATACTAGGCTATCTGCCCTGGGGCAATTATAAGCCTAGCCCGATTCTGTATGGCTTACGCCACCCCTTGATTTGAGTATACTGTGCCCTTTTTAAGGTTTAGTTTACTGTGCCTCTGTCTAATAGTGACACGGGAGTAATCCCATCCCATCCACTTATCGAGATTCTTCTTGAAGAGATTCAATGAGGTGCTCTGTCTCACATGAACCGGAATTCTATTCCAGAGCGAAGGGAGCCTCTGGGTTATGAACCTGTCCCTCCAGCAAGTTCTATTTATTTCTGTGCTGAGGTTCAAGTCCCTCGAGCGTGTGGCTCTAAGAGATTTAGATTTACTGAGGTGGAGCATGTCCATTAATTCTGGATTTGACATAGCTTTGTATGTTAGGCTTAGATCGCCTCGAAGTAGGCGGTATGCAACTGAGTAGAGCTGGAGTTTTTTTAACCGAGCAGCATATGGCATCTGTTTGAGACCCTTGATCCTCTTGGTGAGATACTTTTGGGGTCTTTCTAATTGCTGCAGGTGTCGGGTAAGGTACATCCCAAAAGGGGCATTGTATTCTATGATGGGCCTGATGAGGGATGAATAAAGGGGCACGATTACCTCTCTTGATCTAGATGTGAAACCCTTCGTGATGAGGTGGGCTATGTAGAAGGTCTTTCAAAGGAGAGATTGCTATCAACTTGGGTCCCCAGGTCCCTAATAACTTTCTCTGTACTTAACAGGTTTCCGCCTATGTGGTAATTTGTGGGCACATTGTTTTTGCCAAAGGGTATGACTATACACTTTTTGGCATTTAGCTTTAAACCATGGTGCTGGCACCAGTTATCTGTCTCTGTGAGACCTTTTTGAAGGATGTTTGTGTCAGCTGGAGAGTGCGGGAAAGTGAGTACAGAAAGTTGAGAGAGACGGAAGATTGCCCAAATGGCCAGTAACTACAATTTCTGGGCCAGAACCACTCCTTATGTGGTAGACAGGTTACCTAGTGCTTAACACTCCCAATGATAAGCTAGAAGGCTTCCCTCCAACACAGAAAGGCTTGGGGGGCTCAGAAGCTTACATACAGTCCTAGATACAGCAGATCTGTATCTGGAACACTAGTTACAGGAAAGGTAGGAAACAGGCTTACAGTTTTTTTTTTTTTTTACAGAAAAGTAGCAAAAACAGTAGTAAAAACAATTCACATGCAGTGCAAGCTAGCACACTTGAGTATGTAGCAATATTAGACCAAACACAGTTTAAAAAATGCAATTAAATTAAAAAGGACTAAAAGCAAGTGCAGAAAGTTTATTAGGTAGAATGTGGTAAAGAGATGGGACTGGGGGAGTGTCCCAGATCAAATCTACAGTGGGGCAACTGCAAAAGCCACCAAATTTAAACTAGAAACCAAAGATAGGGAGGGTGGGGACAGAACAGTTTCAACAGAGATCTAAGCAACAACTAACAATACAAACTTTAAAACCAAAAAAATGTACTCAGCTCTGTATATTTGCAGATCAGTCTCTCAGAACAGTGAGACAACAGTTTCAATAGAGATCTAAGCAACAATTAACAAACTCTATAATCAAAAAATATATACTCAATTCTGTATATTTGCAGATAGTCTGCAAGGCAGTCTCTCAGAACACAGGTTCCAGCAATTTAAATTCAGAAGTCCAAGTAGTAATCACCTATGAACCTACAAACAAACATTATAGATTATATAAGAAAAAGTGCTTATCAAACCCTGTACTGTTGGCACAGGAAGCAGCTCATTAACAAGTCAGAACATTAGTGCTGTATGCTAACTGCTAAAATAAAGCACATGGCCTCAACCTTAAACCTTAAACCTACAACCTATTATACTATGCCCTTCCATATTACTGTTACAGTATTCTTACATAAGGGAGAGTACAAAAGCTCAAGAGAAAACTTGGGAGGAGGAAGGCTCAGAGGAGCCCTCAAGAAACCCGTGCAGGATAGTTCTGGCAAAGCCTGCTCTTGCCATGGAAACAACATCTAATTTGTAATGCTTACCGAAGGTTTGGACAGAAGTCCAAGTAGTAGCCTCAAGGATGGAATTGATATCCAAACCTTTGAAAAAAGCAGCTGAGGAAGCAACAATTCCAGCAGAATGTGCCTTTACAGAGATAGAAAGAAATTTACCATAAAATGAATAACAAAAAGAAATGGCCTTAGAGATCCAGGAGGATATGGTTTGCTTAGAAACAGCCAAAGCTAGAGATCTGGGATGAAAGGAAACAATAAGTTGCTCAGATTTCCAAATAGTCTTAGTCTTATGCAAATAATATCTGAGCTAACTATGCAAATTTAAAGTGTAAAGAACCTTCTCAATAGCAGACTGTGGAGAAGGAAAAAGGGGGCAAATTAATAGGTCCACAGGGGATTACTAGGCTAATGGCTTAAGAGCCCTTACAAGCCTAGCCAATGTAACCTGATTTTACCCAATATATGGCCACTAGAACAAGTGGATTGCATGTATTTTTGCCTATGCCTTGATTAAGAGACAATTCATTAACCCCCTTGGGCATAAAAGAAGGATTGGGATGAAGACACCCTGTCCCTATGAAAAACTAAGAAAGAAGGAAAAGCCATAACAGCTTGGAGTTTAGAGACTCTCTTAGCTGAAGTAAGGACCAAAAGAAGAACAGTCTTCCAAGTACAATGTTGCAATGAAGCTGAATAAGCGGGTGCAAAAGAAGCCTGAGTCAGTTTTTCAAGCACAAAATTGAGATCCCAGGAAGGTGGAATAGGCTTCCTGCGAGGTCTGATATGAATGAAGCCTTTAAGAAATTGTAGAAAAGGACCAGGATACCAATGAATTCCAAACTTCCAAGATAAATTTGTTGAATAAGTTTATTAAAGTTGTTAATAATTTCCTTTAAGTGCGCAAAATCTCATACACTTTTCATCACAGAACATACTGCAACTTCTTCAGAAGGCAAACGAATAGTAGCAGTCGTTTCAAAGCTCTTAAATAGTAACTTGGGTGATCATTAAAACAATTATTCAATTAGTTCACTCATCATCAGTTTCTTAAAGAAGACTGCAAAACTATACAACGGATGGGCTAAGACATACTTTATCCACATATCACATAAAAACCTTTTTATTCTGATAATGCGTACCTACTAACTAATCATCAAAGAAAAAGGAAAAAGAAAAAGTGAAAGAAAAAGGTCATAAAATTCATGTTAAAAATACCATGTTAAATATACCGTATTTAAAATATACCATATTTAAAATAACCATTGCCCCAAGGTTGTTGATGTTGTATATATAATATAATAAACAAACAATATAATACACAAACAACCCGATGGGCCTGATCTATTTAAAAATTAATAATAATTATATTTATGGTAACTGTGTAACAAAGACATCAAGTATACCAAGTGTATTTCATATACACACACCACTCTGTACCTGGATCGGACAAGCCCAATTTTTAATTATACAAATCCAGGTTTTTAATTAATGATAGTGGTGTATAATGGTATAATGTTATTATTATTGAACTACGAACTGTGATTCCTAAAAATTACTAAGGGTTATCGCCAATCACTTTTAATGTTACATGGCACCGAAAATTATTTTAATCAAACAATTATTATTCAATGTTTGTTTGCTAAACAGTGGGTAATACATGTAAGTAAATAAATAAATAAATATAAATATATTTAAAAATGTATCTAATATCTGAAATAATATATTGTAGTGTGTTAATATGATTCTCAATTTTAAAATAATCTCACTAAACTTCATGAGTTGTTACAAATTTATCTTTCTAAATTCTTAAGTCTCAAGATACATTTAATCAAAGTCATTTCATTTATGCAAGGAAATTGATTGGCGTTTGTCCTTAATTGCCAAATAAGTTCTTTCTTCTCCAGAGTGCGGAGTTCATTTCATTAATAGATGATTTTGAATAGGTCTCACTATCCAAAATTAATAACATTTTTTCATTATAATCACTATTAAACATAATGGCTAAACCCCCACCTTTGTCAGGCTTCATTATCCTAATGGGTGCCTGCCTTAATAAAGTCAACAATTCCCTTCCTTCTCTAGTGATGTTATGATTATAACACTGTTTACCCTCTTTCAAATTCCTCAGATCGATTTCCGTTATTTTTTCAAAGAGGGTCAAAGAAGGGTGCAAAGGGGGGTTGTACACACTGGAGACAAAATAGTCAGTTTTCTTATTAAAGTCACTACCCATCAAAATTAACAAATTTAGTTTCCTAATAAACAGTTTTAAATCAATTAAAGTGTCAGCCATGTTAAAAGTGAATGATGGTACAAATGTATAGCCCTTACATAACAACTCCACTGTTTCGCTACAAACTTAATTGTAGTAGTAGACAAGTAGTTTACAAAGCAAAATGTGAAGAATGTGCAGCCTTCTATATAGGTAAAACAGATAGGAGATTGCAGGAAAGGATATACAAACACATTTACAGCATCAGCAAGGGGAAATTAGAAAATGCATTAGCTAGGCACTGCCACGAAAATGAAGGGCACAATTTTAAATTTAAAGCTGTTGACCAAGTAAGTGAAGAACCTAGAGGTGGTTATGAACCCCTTAAACTGGAGAAGAAAGAACTTATTTGGCAATTAAGGACAAACGCCAATCAATTTCCTGGCATAAATGAAATGACTTCGATTAAATGTATCTTGAGACTTAAGAATTTAGAAAGATAAATTTGTAACAACTCATGAAGTTTAGTGAGATTATTTTAAAATTGAGAATCATATTAACACACTACGATATATTATTTCAGATATTAGATACATTTTTAAATATATTTATATTTATTTATTTATTTACTTACATGTATTACCCACTGTTTAGCAAACAAACATTGAATAATAATTGTTTGATTAAAATAATTTTCGGTGCCATGTAACATTAAAAGTGATTGGCGATAACCCTTAGTAATTTTTAGGAATCACAGTTCGTAGTTCAATAACAATAACATTATACCATTATACACCACTATCATTAATTAAAAACCTGGATTTGTATAATTAAAAATTGGACTTGTCCGATCCAGGTACAGAGCGGTGTGTGTATATGAAATACACTTGGTATACTTGATGTCTTTGTTACACAGTTTCCATAAATATAATTGTTATTATTAATTTTTAAATAGATCAGGCCCATCAGGTTGTTTGTGTATTATATTGTTTGTTTATTATATTATATATACAACAACATCAACAACCTTGGGGCAATGGTTATTTTAAATATGGTATATTTTAAATACGGTATATTTAACATGGTATTTTTAACATGAATTTTATGACCTTTTTCTTTCTTTTTCTTTCACTTTTTCTTTTTCCTTTTTCTTTGATGATTAGTTAGTAGGTACGCATTATCAGAATAAAAAGGTTTTTTGCGTATATGTGGATAAAGTATGTCTTAGCCCATCCGTTGTATAGTTTTGCAGTCTTCTTTAAGAAACTGATGATGAGTGAACTAATTGAATAATTGTTTTAATGATCACCCAAGTTACTATTTAAGAGCTTTGAAACGACTGCTACTATTTGTTTGCCTTCTGAAGAAGTTGCAGTACGTTCTGTGATGAAAAGTGTATGAGATTTTGCGCACTTAAAGGAAATTATTAACAACTTTAATAAACTTATTCAACAAATTTATCGTGGAAGTTTGGAATACATTGGTATTCTGGTCCTTTTCTACAGTTTGTGTTACGTGGATTTAGTAGGAGCCTTTAAGAAATTGTTTGACCTCAAACTTAGAAACGGTAGGAAGAATCAATGGCAGACAAGCAGAAATAGCTGCAGTGAGCTTTAAAAGAAGAATATGCTAACCCAGCATGTTGCAATTCAAACAAATAAGAGAGAACCAGAGGGATCCCCAGAGACAATGGAGCCTGGTTACGAGAAAGGCACCAAACAGAAAATCTCTTTCATTTAGACAAATATGATTTCATGGTACTAGGTTTCCTGGCTTCCTGCAGGACTCTAAGCACTCTTTCAGGAAAGAGGTGCCTAAAAGGGATCAAAACCCTTTCATCCATAGCGTCAGTTGAAGAGTGGACAAACAAGGATGGATCAGAGACCCCTTGTTTTGTGTAAGACGGTCTACCGTGTGAGGCAACTTTTGGTGATTGCCCCTGGATAGTTGAAGAAGGGGGAACCAATGCTATCTGGGCCAAAAGGGAGTCACCTGCAAGATTCTGGAGATTCTTGCTTGATCTTGACCAGGATCCTTGGAATCAGACGTAGGGGAGAGAAGGCATAGAGAAACATCCCATTCCAAGGAAAAGATAGGGCATCTACATTCCTAGCCAGAGGACTTGGGAGTCTGGCACAAAAAGAGAAAGTTGTCTGTTTAAAGGGGAGGCAAAAAGATCTATCAGTGGAGTACTACACCAATAGACAATGTCCAGAAATTAATCTCTGTGAAGCATCTTTTCTTGAGCTTGTGAACTGGACCTGCTCAAACAGTCTGCCACTATATTTTGCTCTGAAGGAATGTAGATGGCCTGAAGAGTCACTTGATACTGGGCAGCTAGATTTCAGACCTGAAGAACAAGCCTGCAAAGAAGGTAGGACTGTGTCCCCACTTGTTTGTTGATATGCCACATTACTGTGGTGTTGTCTGTGAAGATTTTGAGAGGCCCTGGAAGAAAAAGGGAATGAAAAGTCTGAAGAGCTGGAAGGAGAACTCTCATCTCCTTTATGTTGATGTGATCTGACCTCTGATGAGGAAGCCAGAGACCCTGGACCTTGAGAGAACCGAAGAAAAGTTTCTGGGATGGGACTGGGGGTTGAGAGAAAGCTGATGACTCCACCATTGAAGTTGAGGCATGGGAGGAAAGGAACTAAGGAATCCAGTGGATGACAGTGTTGAAGCCACACTAACTTTAGGAACCACTGTAGTTTCCTCATATGGAGTCAGGCTAGAGGCAGCCATAGGTATGGTGGAGGCCATGAATCCTAGAACCATGGGAAAATCCCTGGCTGTGACAGAAGCCAAAGGAAGAAGTGACTGAAGGTGTTTACAGAGACAGCCTTGGATGGATAGGCAGGATGTCAGCATGGGAATAGTCTGGATCCTGCAACCGAGAAAAAACATGATCCTGAGAAGGAACCAGGTCTGACTTCTGAAATTTTATGGCAAAGCCCACACTTTTTAAGAGATAAACCGTAATCTGAAGGTGCTGAAGCAAGACCTCAGGGGTTAAAGCCTGAATGAACAAGTAATCCAGATAAGAAAAGATTTGAACTCCTCTCATCCTGCAAATGGCAATGAAAGGAGCGAGGTATTTGGTGAATAACCTTGGGGCAGTAGAAAGGCCAAAGGGCAAAGCAAAGAACTGAAAATGCAAGGAAGAAACAGAAACATAAAAAGTTCCTGAAAAGGGGATGAATGGGATTGTGAAGATAGGCATCTTTGAGGTTCATGGATACTAAGAAAGCTGAGGAAAAAGAAGAGGGAACAGGGTTTGAAGGGACAACATCCAAAAGAAGGGACTTTCAGAAAGGTGTTGAGTTAAGAAAGATGTAGAAAGGGTCACCAGGTGCCTTCCTTCTGGGAACCAGAAACATCCTGGAATAAAACTCTTTCCCTTCCTGGGCAGGGAGCCCAACTTGAACGATGCCATAAGCCAAAAGGCCCTAACACAGTTCTGGACAGAAAGGAAGCCATTTCTGAGGAGGTTGATGAATGCCCAGAAAAGGAGGAAGGGATCTGCACACCATGAAATATCCCTGGTGGATGATGGACAGAGCCCAAGAGTCTTGAGTGACCCTTAACCAATTGGGAAGGGACAAGGAAAGACAAAGAGATAAGGGGACCTGGGCCAAAGAAAGGGGCAACAAACTGTCAGACAGAACCTGGTTTGTCCTGAAAAAGAGGCTGCCTAGAAGTATGAATCTAAGTAGCCTTAGTAGGGAGTACACACCTATAACCCTTTTTACCTTAGAATGACAAGGCTGTCTATGAACAAAAGCAGATTTGGAAGGATAATTCCACTGGCATTTAAGGTTAGGTGACACAAAAATATGCTTCAATTCCTGCAAGGCCTTGTCTTTATCCTGATGGGACTTAAAGGCTCATGATCAGCAGTAGAACCAAAATGGCTCTTGTTATCAAGAGCATCCAATAATTTAGCCTTAATATCATCAGGAAAGGGCTGTACACAAAGCTAATAGTAGCATCTCAAAACTGAAACAAAGGTAGCAGCCCTAGAAAAAGCATCAGCTGCATCATAACTGCATTTAATAGAGTGACGAGCCACCTGAGAGGTAGAACATAGTAGAGAAAGGGTTGAGACCTTCCCTTCTGATTCTGGGAGGTCAGAGGTTGCTTGAGAAGCTTGCGAAAGAAGGGCTAAAACATACCTAATCATATGAGTTTGGTAATTAATAACTCAAAAAAGACTGGGTGGCAGCAGTATATACCTTTTTGCCTAAATGTTCCATAGTTCGAATATCCTTATCTGAAGGAAGTACTTTTGTAGATGGCAAAAGTTTAGAAGGTTTGTCAAAAGAGATGGATACTGCAGAAGGACCAACAGAAAGATATTTGTACAAGAAATTACAATCATTAGGCACCTTGTAAAATCTATCAGGTTTCTTAGGGGGTGGAGGTTTAGAATCAGCGGCCACAGAGGCTGCTGAAAATGTATCTAAAAGGGCAGCCAAGACTGGATGTGCAGTAGAGGGCTTAGGAGACTCCATCTGGAAGAGTTCAGAGTACTTGTTTTGAATATCAGAAACCTGCGAACAATCCCATGTGAAAAACTCCATCATGTGAGAAACAGTGTCCCCAAAGGAGAGTTCTTCTAAGGGAGAGTCTGGAATCTTCCTCCTTAATTCCATAGTCCACAGGAGAAAGGATTTGAGAAGAATATTGAATATTGTCAGAGAGTCTTTCCCAGAATCCAAATCTTCTTCAGAGAACTCCTGCTCTCTGGCCCTCTTAAGGAGAGTAGATGACCTAGGAAGAGCAGGAACAGACACTCCTTGAGGAGATTTAACACCATTAAGGCACTGAACAACTCCTGAGTAAAATCCTGTCATTCACGCTGGTGACCTTTAACAGCAGGGGAAATAAGCTTGTTTTTTCATTTGAAAAATGTGTGCCCCTAAAAACCCTAGGGGGTTCATACCCTTGCTGACACTCAACTAACTTATTAGGAATCTCCATACAAACTAGCATTTGCGATATTCCACTCGATCCCTCAGAAATAATCAGCCAAGGTTCCCCCTCAACGTCTTGAGTAGGTGTTTGTAGAGTCTCCAAGGATGTGCAAAAAGTAGGAGCCATGCCAGTCTCTGACATGACTGTGGTAGAGGAATCCACAACAGCAACCAGGCAATCCTCTGGGCTTTACCCAGCCTTGAGATATGTGTCTGGGGGAGGCAGGACGGCAGCTGAATCAGACCTGACTTTTTTAGGCTTTTTCTTGGCAGGCAGCTGACCTTCAGGATGGGAATATTCCTCCATAGCATCTTGTGCCATCAATTTAAGACATTGGTTTTCCAGGTAAATTGACAAGGAGGAGAGACAACTGTGTAAGGTCTTAGGGACAAACACTTGACAGCTAGTACAATGCGTATGGTCAACTGAAGCACCCAAAAGAAGAGACACTGCTTGTGATGATCTTTATGGGGAATTTTCCTACCACACTAATATTTACCGTTCTGGATGACATATAAACTCAGAAAAATAAAAGTAGAAACAGATAAGAAGAAACCCAAATGGGGGCACGTATTTGAAACACAGCTTGGTAAGCAGCACAGAAGAAGGAACTTTCAGACCAATGATCAATGATGGCATTCGGACTGGTGGCAAAGAAGTTCTGAGGTATGCATGTCTGTATGTTCCCTTTATGACCTATGTCTTGGGTGGGTAGCTTTGGTGTGCTGGACGGTCATTGTGGTACCCTTGGCAGGGAATCCCTTATGTAAAGAATACCACAACAGTGGACATCTAAGGTGGTTTAGGATTACCTGATTTAAAGGGATGCTTTAGAACACACAGTTAAGGTATATATATATATATATATATATATATATATATATATATATATATATATATATATATATATATATATGAATTTTTTGCGCTATAAGTGGCCATAGGAGAAGAGGAGGGCGAAGGCATGCCCGAAGGCAGGAAGAGAGGAGGAAGGTTAGGAGTATAGCAGTGAGGGTAGGAACTTTGAATGTTGGCAGTATGACTGGTATAGGAAAAGAGTTAGCTGATATGATGGAGAGAAGGAAGGTAGATATATTGTGCGTGCAAGAGACCAGATGGAAGGGAAGAAAGGCCAGGTATTTAGGAAACGGGTTCAAATTGTTCTATCATGGTGTGGATGGCAGGAGAAATGGGGTAGGGGTTATACTAAAGGAACAATATGCCAAGAGTGTTTTAGACGTGAAGAGAGTATCTGACAGAGTGATGTTTATGAAGCTCGAAATTGATGGTGTAATGATGAATGTTGTTAGTGTATATGCTCCACAAGTTGGGTGTGCGATGGATGAGAAAGAGAAATTTTGGAGTGAGTTGGATGAAGTTGTGGTGAGTGTACCCAAGGGTGAGAGACTAGTGATTGGAGCGGACTTTAATGGGCATGTTGGTGAAGTGAACAGAGGGGATGAGGAAGTGATGGGTAGGTATGGTGTTAAGGAGAGGAATGCAGAAGGTCAGATGATTATGAATTTTGTGAAAAGGATGGACATGGCTGTGGTGAATACGTATTTTAAGAAGAGGGAGGAGCATAGGGTGATGTACAAGTGTGGAGGAAGATGCACACAGGTGGATTATATCCTATGTAGGAGGGCCAGTCTGAGGGAGATTGGAGACTGTAAAGTGGTGGCAGGGGAAAGTGTAGTTAAGCAGCATAGAATGGTGGTCTGTATGATGATGTTGGTGAGCAAGAAGAGGAGGAGGAGTGTGAAAGCAGTGCCAAGGATTAAATGGTGGAAGTTAAAAAAGGGTGATTGTGAAGTGGAGTTTAGGGAAGAGTTAAGACAGGCACTGGGAGGCAGTGGAGAGTTACCGAATAGCTGGGTAACTACAGCAGAACTAGTAAGGGAGACTGCTAGAAAGGTGCTTGGTGTGACATCTAGATAGAGGAAAGAGGACAAGGAGACCTGGTGGTGGAATGAGGAAGTACAGGAGAGTATACAGAGGAAGAGGCTGGCGAAGAAGTGGGATTGTCAAAGAGATGAAGAAAGTAGACATGAGTATAAGGAGATGAGGCGCATGGCAAAGAGAGAGGTGGCGAAAGCTAAGGATAAGGTGTATGGAGAGTTGTATGAGAAATTGGACACTAAAGAGGGAGAAAAGGACCTGTACCAATTGGCTAGACAGAGGGACAGAGCTGGGAAAGATGTGCAGCAAGTAAGGGTGATAAAGGATAGTAAGGGAAAGGTACTCACAAGAGAGGAGAGTGTGTTGAGTAGATGGAAAGAGTATTTTGAGAGGCTGATGAATGAAGAGAATGAGAGAGAGAGAAGGTTGGATGATGTGGGGATAGTGAATCAGGAAGTGAAACAGATTAGCAAGGAGGAAGTAAGGACAGCTATGAAGAGGATGAAGAATGGAAAGGCTGTTGGCCCAGATGACATACCAATGGAAGAATGGAAGTGCTTAGGAGAAATGGCAGTGGAATTTTTAACTAGATTGTTTAATGAAATTTTGGAAAGTCAGAGGATGCCTGAGGAGTGGAGAAAAAGTGTTTTGGTACCTATCTTTAAGAATAAGGGTGATGTGCAGAGCTGCAGTAACTACAGCGGGATAAAACTGATCAGTCACAGCTTGAAGTTATGGGAAAGAGTAGTAGAAGATAGGTTAAGAAGGGAGGTGATGATTAGTGATCAGAAGTATGGTTTCATGCCAGGAAAGAGTACTACAGATGCAATGTTTGCTCTGAAAGTGTTATTGGAGAAATACAGAGAAGGTCAGAAGGAGTTGCATTGTGTCTTTGTAGACTTGGAGAAAGCATATGACAGGGTGCCTAGAGAAGAGTTGTTGTATGAGGAAGTCGGGAGTGGCAGAGAAGTATGTAAGAGTGGTACAGGATATGTACCAGGGTAGTGTGACAGTGGTGAGGACTGCAGTGGGAGTGACAGATCTGTTTAAGGTGGAGGTGGGATTACATCAAGGATCAGCTCTGAGTCCTTTCTTATTTGCAGTGGTGATGGACAGGTTGACAGATGAGATCAGACAGGAGGCCCCGTGGACTATGATGTTTGCAGATGACATTGTGATCTGTAGTGAGAGTAGGAATCAGGTTGAGGAGACTCTGGAGAGGTGGAAATATGCTCTAGAGAGCAGAGGAATGAAGGTCAGCAGGGCTAAGACAGAATATATGTGTGTACATGAGAGGGAGGGTAGAGGAATGGTGAGGATGCAGGGAGTAGAGTTCGTAAAGGTGGACGAGTTTAAGTACTTGGGATTAACAGTTCAGAGTAATGGTGAATGTGGAAGAGAGGTGAAGAAGAAAGTACAGGCAGGGTGGAATGGGTGGAGAAGAGTGTCAGGAGTGATTTGTGACAGATGGGTACCAGTAAGAGTGAAAGGGAAGGTCTACAAGAGGGTAGTGAGACCAGCTATGTTATATGGGTTGGAGACAGTGGCATTGACAAAAAGGCAGAAGTCAGAGTTGGATGTGGCAGAGTTAAAGATGTTAAGATTTGCACTCAGTGTGACTAGGATGGATAGGATTAGGAATCAGTATATTAAAGGGTCAGCTCATGTTGGACAGTTTGGAGACAAAGCAAGAGAGACAAGATTGCATTGGTTTGGACATGTGCTGAGGAGGGATGATGGGTATATTGAGAAAAAGATGCTAAGGCTGGAGCTGCCAGGTAAGAGGAAAAGAGGAAGGCCTAAGATAAGATTTATGGACGTGGTGAGAGAGGACATGCAGGTGGTTGGTGTGACAGAGCAAGATTCAGAGGATAGGAAGAAATGGAAAGAGATGATCCACTGAGGCGACTCCTAACAGGAAAAGCTGAAAGATGATGATATATATATATATATATATATATATATATATATATATATATATATATATATATATATATATATATATATATATATATATATATATATATATCAAACAATTTGAAAGTTATAATTCAAAGTGGAAAGGGGTGATCGTGAAAAGCAGTGGGGAAGGTCAAGAAATAAGGAGAGGCTGGGATTTTGGACACTGATCCTTAAGGAGAATAATAATAAACCATACAGAATATTCTATATATAAAGAAACAAAAATTATTCTAAGAACTAAGCCAACATGAGAATAAAGAAAGGAGATTTTGACAATAGGGATGACTGCAAGGAAGGGTAGAGAAAACAGGCAAGATGCTTCTGGAATTTATTGGAGAAAAATAGCAAAGGAACGAAAGCAAACAACCAGAAACAGAAAGGTAATAAAATGGGATGAAGCCAAGACAATGCTTGGACTACAGGCTAGAGACCGCCTTCCTTACCTGAAATCTGATTGATGTCACAGAATAGGCAAAGAGAAAGGGAAAGGGGATTCGTAAGTGAAAGACCTGCTCTCGTTGAGCTTTTACTTGAATCTAGAACAGAAGCTTCTGTTAAAAAGGGATAATTATTAGGACATATAAAATATTGCATGGTAACTATAGGAATCAGTCAGGGGAGATTAGAAAAGATTGGGAAGAGATTCTGGATAAGCAATTTACATAGGAACAATGAGAAAACATCTGTGAGGCTCCCAAGTACGCAAAGTCCAGAAGATTCAGGATTTGTGCTTGGAAGTGTTTGCATAGGTATTTTTATTTAGAAAAGGGAAGGAGCAAATTACACAGAAGTAAATGGAAATTGTGGGAACAATACATGCATAGTAATGTTCAGGGGGGAGAAGGGGGAGTTAGGTTTAATGGAAGACAGGAATTAAGCTAATTATGCAATGTTGGACTAATGACAAAGTGATAATTTAATAAAGGTGTTAGAAGAATTCTCTTGCTCCAAAACAACTTAATGGAAAACTGGAAGTTCTGGATTTAGAAATCTGACTTGTTCATCACAATGAGTAGAACAGCCAAAAAAGATGATAGATACAAAAGTCACGGTGTGCTACATTTTCATAGATCACAAGAGAAAAAGCGTTAACATATTTAATACTTACCTGTTAAAAGAGAGGAAAGACAAAATAGAAGCAACCATGGAGAATTTCAGTCATTACTGTGAGCTTGAAAATAAAACATGCCCCTTATTCTCTACAAGAAACTATGGTTCACTGAAAATTGTGTCTGCATATCTTGTAGAACTATAAAATTGAGCCTAAAACTGGGAATTAAATGAGTTGCATGATTAAGTAAAATGAGACAGAATGGTAACTGTATGAAAGGTAGGGTCTCATAATGCAGAGTCCCGTAAAATGTGGAGACTGAACGGCAAAATTCCAGATTTGCATGTACGAAGTCCGAGATGGTCACTTCTCCTTTTCTCTGAGGTATGGTATGCTCACAGTTGGTATATATAAGACAGGCAGTATGAGGGCAAGGGAGGTGCATTGGGGCTTTAAACTAGTTTAAAGGAGAACATCACTGCTTAATTGCTATTCTGCATTTTTAGACTTTTTTTAGCATGTAAGGACTCTGCACTGTGAGTACAAACATTTCAATAGGGAGCCGACAGAACAGCTGTTAGTATAAAAAATGATCAAGCAAAACTGAGACTTTTAAGAGAAACAGATATGATTTTATCAAAAGCTATGGTTCCTTATAGACTGAGTGAGTTAACTGAATTAAGTAAGGAAATGGAAGAGTGAAAGATAAAATATTTAACCGAACAATAAAATGGAAATGTGTTGTAAGTATAATGATGACAACAGACAGATCCATAGGGTACACAGCAATACAGACCAGTCTAAATTCAAACCTATTGTACAAGGGCAGCTGTAAGAACAATGTGCCTAGCATTTTAATCAGGTTTGCTGAAGCTGTTGTAGGAAGAATCATTCACTGTACATATGTGTGCAAACAAATGCTGTTTGTAGACACTAGTGGAATGGAAAGAGTCAATGTTGTGAAATCAGAGAATAAAAAAGGCCATACAGAAATATGTCAAGCAAGCTTCCTGAAAGGAAAGCCAGTAGGATGTAAATATGATAGTTGAACTAGCACATAATTAATTAAGGAAATACTTTTTTTTTTGTTTTCATCCCCCAAATAACTGAGACAAATGGCTCTTTTACCTACACCCAACTAGTCTATTCATTCTGTAGTCATGGGAGCTGGGGATTCCCGGGCTAGATGAGAGCCCTACAACCTATTAGCTCATACCTGGGAATCACTGATGAGCTCATCTACTTGAAGCATAAGTTAGGTGGTATGGAGCAGGGCAGCTTGTTTTTCCTGTATGGTGGCCTACCCTCTCCATCAGTGGCACACCCCTCTACTACAGTGGCTCCTCCAAGCTCTATTTTAGCTGCTCACTGGGAGAACTGGGCTTTCTCACACTGCACTCCTTTGAATTTGAATTGAATTTGAATTGCAGCTTGTGAATAATGGTGATTACAGGATTGCAATTGGAAAACACAACAAAAATTATTTCTCCCGGCAATTAATCAGAGTAGGTTACACACACAAAAAGCATTTGTTAAGCTTTCTCTTACACTGCTGTATAATTAAGCAAGTCACCATTTTGGTCAGCCATAGGGCTCTTTTCTACTTGAGTGTTTGCCTCCTTCCCCTGTAACTAAAGTACACTGACTCTTAAATTTGTCTCTCTGACCCTAATTTTTACAGGTATAATTTATACCTTTCTGGCTTTCTAACACTCAGACATAGATTCCAGTTGAAAGTTTTACTTACTTGTCTGACATTTGAACAAGTAACCCTTGTAATAATCCTCAAAATTGTATACTGTTGGTCTGTCTTTCCTGCTAAACATAAGTAAAATTAAACTGCTGAGTGTAAGTAACATTACAGTGCTGTGTGCAGATTTTAAGCCCTTACATTCAACTTATCGCTGGTGTGGTGTCAGTCAATCAAGGTTTTCCTCTAATCACTCCTACTGTCTTCTCTTTTCCCACACCCCCCTCTTTCCTCATACAGGTTAAACTGCTACAACTTAGTACAGGCATTGGTTCATCCCTGCTCCACTTGCCCTCACTTCGCTCGGGCTTGCTTCGCACCCCACCCTGTCCCCAAATTCCTCCCGCCCCTGGTGCTGCTACATTTATTGGTACTAGACCACACCCCACTTTTTTAAACCAATCAATAACAACTTGTCACTCAACAGCACCACTCTCAACCTGATACCACCAGTCCTCCAACTCTACTATTCCTTTTGCCTAAGTTTCAAGTACCATTCAGTAGGTATGCTATCACCCAAAATAGTCTTACTAACTCTACTTCTACTCCTTTTACTCATCCCATATCTCCTAACTGCCTATGAATATCAGGATCACACAGGTTTCCACTACCCTAAATTCCAATCATCCACCTCTTCTACAACAGATAATAATGCACCCTTACTCACTCCCCTCATGCTTACCTCCTTGCCCCTTAAATACTACCATCTTACTAGACCTAGTTAGATTAGTCATAAAACTAGACACTATTACAAAACTTTATTAAAAATCTTAAAACTCCTACTCAGGATAAACTACAACCTCACAAAGGATGGTGACATCCACACAAACCCTGGTCCATCCCCACCTGTTGGCCCTAATCCCCCTACTATATCCCCTACCACCATAGCTCCAACAAATAGACCTCATATCTCACTGCTGGCCTGCCATCTAAACATTAGGAGCATAAATAACAAAACTCAGCACCTGCATGCCATCTTAGCTGTTCATTCTCCAGATATATTATGCCTAACAGAAACGTGGCTGAAGCCTGTCACCAAGGACCATGAAATATTACCACCAGGGTATAGTATGTTTCGACTAGACCGTACCACCAGAAAGGATGGTTGGGTAGCCATACTTTACATGTCTACCCTATCTGTCAGCATAGACACCCAACAAACAGCCTAGTTCAATAATGCTGAAATTCTTATCTCAAAACTACAAATTAACAAAAACAAAAATGTAAACATTACCTGTGTCTACATTCCCCCAGGGAGGAACACAGAAACCTTAGAAGACTTCTTATATTGGTTATCCAATAACCACCCCCAAGAAACAATTGTTCATGGGGATTTTAACATTGATTGGAACACTTGCTCTTGCGAAACCCCCATAACCCACATAAACTCTATGGATTTACTCAAATCATAACCTCCCTCACCAGGACAGGAAATCCCAATAACAAGGAAAGTACCCTAGACTGGATACTCGTCAATACCCATCTTCAATCTTATAAATCAGGGACTTTGCCTGATGACCTAAGTGACCACTGTCTCACCTATGTAATCAAGCTCAAAGTAGACTGCTCCTACCAACCCACCTATGAAATATTAAGAAACAACAAGAATTGTATTCTCACCAAGTTTCAAAATTAACTAAAGGCATGCAACTGGTCAGTACTAAAAAGTCTCCCCCTAGATGAAGCAGTAGCATACTTTAACACCAAATTCCTTGCTATTCTTAACTCCCATTCTCTCAGCTGCTCTATTAGAACCAAAGTTAATATTGCACCATGGCTTTCTAAGGATACCAAAACCAAAATGTCACTTAGAAACAAAGCATGGGCTACCTACCGAAAAACAAAAGCCCCACTTGATCAACTAAGATTCAAACAGCTAAGGAATGACACCAAAAAATCCATAACCTTAGACAAAAAGAACCACTACTACCATCAACTGCAAAAACAGCAAAACAAACCTCAAAATTTCTAGGCAGGAATAAACAAGCTACTCCACCCAGGCCAAACCGCCACTCCACCCACCTCAGCTTCCCAAAAGAAATCCCCAGTAAACATTGCTAATAACTTCAACAGCTTCTTCACAGAGACTATCCAGTCTCTAGCCGGCCAACTGTCTCCCAATAGCTCTAATTCTAATGTAGTCACAACTGGTACCCAAACATACTTATCTTCCAACCTGTTCCTACTCAACTTATTCATGCCCTACTTAAGAAACTAAGACCCACCACCCTGGCTGCCGACCTCCTCCCAGCAGACTATCTGCAAAAGGCTGCTGACACCATAGCCTACCCCATCTCTGTCTTGATCAACAGAGCTATATCTGAAGCTACTGTACTCACTATATGGAAAATCTCCAATGTCATACCTCTCCATAAAGGAGGTAGTTCCACTGAACTGTCAGACTTTAGACCCATAGCTATTCTGTCACCTCTAGCTAAAATTATGGAGAAGTGTGTACACATACAGGTCATGCACTACCTCACACAGAACAAGCTGTTATCCAACTTTCAGCATGGCTTTAATCCACACCGCAGTACTACTACTGCCCTCTTCTCTTTCTCTAATGTCATTGACCACAACTGCAATAATAAACTATCCGCAGTACACTTTTTTAGATCTACCCAAGGCTTTTGACATGGTTGACCACAAAATGCTATAAATACCTTGAAGGCCTTCTCCTTAACTGAAGATACAAAAGGACCTGCAGGTATGGCTAGTGCAACGGCCCGAAACTTCTGAGATAACGTAATACAAAAAAGAGCCAGCACAAATCAGTGTGGAAAAAATATATATTAACTAAAACATAGCGTATTTAAAAAAATACACATATAGAATCCTATTCACAGAATCATATCAGACCGGTTTCAGCATTGCTGCCTTCCTCAGTGAACAAAAAGATTATAACAAAATCATCCTCCAACAGAACCATATATATATAGATACCAATTACATCAATAAACACTTATACAATTGTTAAATAAATCAGAGTTTAGAAGTATTCATTCCACTTCTTTTCTTTTGAATTAAGTATCTCATGCAATCCTGCCTTGTCCTGCATTCTATATATTATACAATCAATAATTGTGAATCTAAATATGCCAGCTTTATGTTTGCAAACATGTTTATACAATGCACTGGATTGTTTACAATTCCTGATATCACTCATATGTTCACTTATCTGTAATCTGAGTGGCCTGGATGTTTGTCCAACATAAAATGCTGGGCATGTACAACTTGCCAAATATATCACCCAGTTGGTACTACAATTAGCAAAAAAAGTAATAAAAACTTGGTGTATTTTGGCTAGTACAACTACTGATTTTATAAAGCTTTGAGCATTTGGAACAATGGCCACATGGACTGCAGCCCACCAGTTTTTCCCCAGTCATAGTTCTCTGACTAAGAAACCTGTCCTGATTCTGGCACCTTTTGTAATGACTGAATAAAGAACTTAGAGAGCAACCCTTATGAAAGGAATATGTGCATTTGTCTCCTACATATTCCATAAGTGAGCCCTCCCCCTGAAGAATATTCCAATGCTTGGAGATGATATTCATAAAGGAGTATGTATTTTTTCCATACGTGGTTACTAGCCTGACTTGATTCCTCCTAACAGGCTGATCACCCTTATATTCAAGCAAGTTGAAGCTATCCTGCTGAGATGCAAACTGGCTAGCTCTACAGATGTCACCATCCCTGTATCCCCGATTCTTAAATCTATTTGAAAGATCCTGATTATATTGATTATAAGTAGAGGAGTCTGAACAAATTCTTCTAATCCTAAGAAATTGGGACTTGAGGATATTCTTGATGACATGTTGGGGGTGGAAACTAGAGGCACGTAACAAGGTATTGTATTGCAGAAATTTGCAAAATACCTCAGTCTCCAAGGTGTCCCCTGGGGTACGTGTGACCAAAACATCCAAAAAGGTAATTTCATGTTTATGCCAAGTTATCTTAAATTCAATCCCCCACTTGTTTTGGTTCAAATATTCAATAAACACCGACAAATAAGAAACATCCACTCACCACACCAACCAACAGTCATCAAGATATCACCTTCAAATATCAATTTCTTCCAAATAAATATTATGACTATTGTCATAAATAAGTTGCTCCTCTATATAAGCCATGAACAGGTCGGCGTATATGAGGGCAAAAGATGCCCCCATGGCAGTACCTTGTACCTGCCACACATATTGTTTTTGGAAGTAAAACACATTCTTGGTTAGAATGTGCTCGGCCAAACAGAACAGGAAAGAATTAAAACCTGGTCTGTACAATTCAGCCTGATCCAACCAATACAGTAATACAGCCAAACCTGCCCAATGGGGGATATTGGTATACAGGGAGGTGACATCAAGAGTACATAATAACTAGTGGGGTTCAAGCCGCATATCTGATATTATGCCCAAAAACTGGGTTGTATCTTGTATCTGGGCCTGTATACAAGGTAGTAGTGGTTTCAAATAGAATGTAAGAAATTCAGAAAGGGGTTCTGTAAGTGAACCTCACCCCAAGACAATAGGTCTACCTGGGGGGGTATTAGGGTTCTTGTGAATTTGGGAAGGAGGTATAAGTATTGTTGTTTTTGATGGTCAACCTTAAGATGATAGGCAGTTTCCCTGGGGATGATACCTTCCTCAACTGCCATGTCCAAAAAGGCATCAATCTCAACCTTAAACCTGGCTGTAGGATCTATAGACATGATCATATAATAATTCTGATCCAAAATTTATCTCTGTGCCTCATCATAGTATTGTGTCCAATCCTGGACAACAATAGCTCTTCCCTTGTCGGCAGGTGAGATAACAATATCCCTGTTTGATCTAAGCTCATCTATGCATATCCTTTCAGCCTAGTAATATTGTCCCTGCTTACATAATCCTTACCTAGATTTCTATGTAAATCTTTAAGCACATTGCCCTGAAAGAGTGAAACCACTGGAGACATGGGTGGTTTGAATGTAGAATTCTGAAATCTGAAGTGTCTGTTATCACCCTGATTTTGGTCATTCTGAAAAAATAAACGTAAATTTAAATTGTGGCAAAAATCTACCACATCTAGTGCAAGCTGATGTTTAGGCACAAAAAAACTAGGAACAAAACTAAGACCTTTATTAAGAATTTTTATTTGCACATTTGACAATCCCAGTGAGGAGATGTTGAAAACATTACATGATGTTACACCTGAGCCATCACCCTCAGAATTCCTTCTAAGTCGGGTGGGACCTTTATGCTTCCTCCCCCCTCTTCTTGACCTAGGCCTAAAGGGTGGGCCAAGTTATCTTCCATATTGTTCCTCTTCGAACTCGGTGACCCGTCCATATAGGCCTCCTCCGCCTCAGTATTAGATGAGGTATCCTCACCTGATGTAATATGCTCCCTATTTCTTTTCTTTAAGATAGATTTAGGTCTTTTGGGCCTAGAATTCCCAAGTTTTTGGTTTGGAGTAACAAATTTAACATTCTTATGTGTATCAAAGGGTCTGCCCCTATCAAAATCATCCACATCCCTATTGAATTTATTCATCTTTTTCTCTTTCAAGAAATTTTCCAACTCTAACAAATTTTTACTTAACTGATTCAAACTTACAGTATAGCACGGAAGAGTTTGAAATTCATTTACCCGTTTGCTCAATTCATCCAGAATTAAAACCTGTTGCTGTATAGTTCTCTCATAATATGCAGCTAGTGCATTAACAAAACCCATTGAGGCTTGCTGTTATATTGCAAGCCATTCATCTAATAATAACTGGTCAGCCTGAGGAACAAATGGCTGGATCTTCACCCTCAATCCCGGTGGGGATATTTGTTTTCATTGATATGCCTTAAAAAGGCACAAATTCCACACATTACTTCTCAAACTCTTCATCTCCTTGTTCAATTTAGAAAAGGCCATCTTATGCTGATGGACTGGGTCATCAGTATCCCCACTTGGTTCACCAGTCATTGAATGTGAACCCAAACCAAAGACACCTAAATCATCAGTGTCAGAGGACAATCCTCTTATGATGAAAGCTAGGTCCATAATCCATCAGTCAAACCACAGCAAAAATGGGGGACAAATCCAATTCCAATTTAATAATTGGGAAAACCCAAAATATTTAATCATGAAAAAAATCACACTTAGATGTGTACAACCTACTAGAACATGTACTTACTTAAAACTCGCAACAAAAACAACAAGGTGTTCCACAAATAGGAGCTGGACAGTCTCCTCAACTCCAATGGTGGTACTATGAATAGCCTTATATATATATTTATATATATATATATATATATATATATATATATATATATGTATATATATATATATATATATATATATATATATATATACTCAGTCTTCAATCATTGCGCACCATGCTAAGTACCCCCATAGTCCAGACATCTAGTTAACACTACTAAACTATATTTCAAAATATATGGTGGAGTAACCACTCCACCAAAATGGTGGCACTATAAATAGCCCTGGTTCGCGCTCTATCTTATTCGTTGCCCAAAGGGTATATTGCTGTGTACCACCAAAATTACCCTTGCATTAGTATCTATCACCCAATGGTGATAAATATATAATTCCCAATATCAGGATTAATGTCTAGTAGGCTACACATAAAAGTAGCAAGCCAACATGTGAAAACCGAAAAAGAAAAGGAAAAAAATCCCTCTATTTTGCTCAAGCTCACATCAAGACCAGGCCCCAACATAAAACTTGAGAACTAGATATAATGATTTTAAGAATACAACAATTCAGAAGGGGACATAACACACAAATCCAAACAACTTGGTATAAATTTCTAGTCAAACAATTGTTCTATCCTGTTAGCTATATTATGTTATAATACTATTTTCATGCAGCTGTTTTGGTCATGTCAGCACATAAATATCAGTGATAATACATGTTAAATCCCAAGGCAATTTGTTACCCCAACATGAAACATTTGCCAACCCAAATATAACCAGTCAGTACCTAATCACTAGCGACCTTAGTCTCCTACACATAAATGATAAACCTGAGCTAAACAGAATAAACATGATAACATACAAAAATTGTCATAAGTAAATGACCCAATTAACAAATGGAAGGAGCATATTAAGTTTGTAAACAATAAAGTTAGAATTGGTCCAATGCCCAATGGCAAAGTCATATATTGTTAAAAAAATCAACTGTCTCCAACATATACGCTTAGTTGCTTCATAAAAGGTCAAAAAAAGTGTACATTTAGTTGCTTTGTAAAAGGCCATAAAACATACCAAACCCACTCATATTACATTTATCCAATCTTAGTAACCAATTGTGCAAGAAAAGCTTGTTAATATGATGTAAATCAGTCTAGCCTGGTATTGTAATGGTATTCCAATGTTTGAAAAAAACATTTAGTTCCATGCCCCCTTTCTTCAAGATAAACCGCGAACACACATACATAATTACCAACATATGTCCCGTATTTGGCAATATAGTAAAATCCAAAAAGCGAACATGGGGCTAGAAAAAAGTATAAGTACTTCCTTCACACTGTCCAAAGCCAAGGTGTATTCTACTTAACCAGATGGACTGCAGGATCCTAGCATTCCAAATGACTTGCAAAGATGGTCCACAATAACGGAAACGACACCTTCCACAGAACAAAGATTGCAGAGAAAATATATTCGTGTTCTCCATTTGAGAACTAACTTCACAAAAAAAACCCGATATAATCCACTGTAGGGAGGATGTCCACACTAATACACAGCTAACAACGAGTGCGAAGAGGAAAGACAACTGAGGATACAAAAGGACCCGCAGGTATGGCTAGTGCAATGGCCTGAAACTCCTGAGATAAAGTAACACTAAAAAGAGCCAGCACAAATCAGTATAATCAATATAAGCAGGATCTTTCAAATAGATTTAAGAATCGGGGATATAGGGATGGTGACATCTGTAGAGCTAGCCAGTTTGCATCTCAGCAGGATAGATCAAACTTGCTTGTATATACGGGTGATCAGCCCTTTAGGAGGAATCAAGTCAGGCTAGTAACCAAGTATGGAAAAAAATGCATACTCCTTTATGAATATCATCTCCAAGCATTGGAATATTCTTCAGGGGGAGGGTTCACTTACAGAATATGTAGGAGACAAATGCACATATTCCTTTCATAAGGGTCGCTGTCTAGGTTCTTTATTCAGTCATTACAAAAGGTGCCAGAATCAGGACAGGTTTCTTAGACAGAGAACTGTGACTGGGGAAAAATTGGTGGGCTGCATTCCATGTGGCCATTGTTCCAACTGCCCAAAGGTTTATAAAATCAGTAGTTTTACTAGCCAAAATACACCTTAGGTTTTTTATATTACTTTTTTTGCTAATTGTAGTACCATCTGGGTTATATATTTGGCAAGTTGTACATGCCCAACATTTTATGTTGGACAAACATCCAGGCCACTCAGATTATGGATAAGTGAACATATGAGTGATATCAGGAAAGTACAGTTGTGTACACTTACCATAAATGTAGATGTTCGAGTGTATTCACTGTTACAGTCATTACATTTGGGTAATCTGCTGGCAAGCTGCCCTCAGTCAGCCTGATTAACAAAGTCTTAGGTCCTGCATCGGTTGCTGTCCCTTCTTCCATGACGTCAGGTCGTCAGGGGTATAAAACATGCAGCCGATGCCATTACATCAGTTTTTCTTGTCCCAGATGTCAGGTGCCCCCCAAATGGGGAGCAAAATATATATATAAGTAATTAAAAACACAAAAATATACCTCTAAACAAAAGCAAATACACCAAAAAGGCTTTTAAGCATAGTAAAATAAAGTAGAGGTATAGTAAGAGAAAAACAGGGGGCTGGAGGGAGGGTAACCAGGACTGCAACAGTGAATACACTTGAACATCTACATTTATGGTACATGTACACAACTGTACTATGTTCTTCATGTTTCACTGTTGCAGTCATTACATTTGGATAGATTCCCAAAGCTATGGTTGGGAGGATGGATTTATACAGCATTAGGACCAGCTATAAGGCCCTGCAAAACAGCAGTGGCAAAGCCAGCTCTGGATTTAGAGAAAATTGGTAAGTGGTAATGCTTGATGAAAGTATGAACTGAACTCCAGATAGCAGCTTCTAGAATATCCCTGGTAGAAACATCTCTGAGAAAGGCTGTAGAAGTAGATGCAGCCCTGGTGGAATGAGATCTGATCCCCTGGGGGATAGGTTTTCCATGGTGCTTTATAGCAGAAATGAATACAATGGCTTATCCATTTGGAAATAGTTTGTTTAAAAATAGCCTTCCCCTCTGCCCCTGCAGCAAATGCTACCAGAAGTTGTTCAGATTTTCTTCGAGATTTAGTCCTGTCCAAGTAGAATCTAAGTTGCCTGTGTACATCCAATATATGCAGAATCCACTCCCCCTTGTTCTGTGGATTGGGAAAGAAAGTTGGCAAATTAATGGACTGATTAAGAGCCACACTGGATACCACCTTGGGCATGAAGGATGGATTGGTCCTGAGTGACACCCTGTCCGCATGAAAGATGATGAAACGCTCCACTGCCATAAGGGCCTGTAATTCAGATATCCTTCTAACTGAAGTGATTGCTAAAAGGAAGGCTGTTTTAGATGAAAGAAATTTTAAGTCTGCAGTAGTAGGTGGCTCGAAAGAAGGTAGAGTGAGTTTCTCCAATACAAAGTTAAGGTCCCAGGCAGGAGTTGGAGCTCTCCTGAGTGGTCTCAAGTTTTTGGCCCCTCTGAGATACTGCTTTAGCAGAGGATAAGAGAAGAGGGGGGAATCTGTGTTGTAATGAGCTGAAATGGCTGAAGCATGGATTTTAATGGAGGAAAAAGACAGGCCCTTGTGAAGCATCTCAGTTAAGTATTGCAAAAGGTGAGGTAAATTTGGTGCTGCTGTGCTCATCCCTCGAGATTGATTCCAGGTACAGAATCTTTTCCATTTGTCAGCATAAGATTTTCTAGTACTAGGTATTCTCGCCTCCAAAATGACATCCATCACAGGTTTGCTGAGGGATGCGAAGGGGGAATTTAAATGATTAGCCAAGCTGCAAGATTCAATGTTTGGAGCTGAGGGTGCAGAAGTTGGTTCTCCTGCTGAGACAGTAAATGAAGATGTCTGTGGCAGGTGCCATGGAGAAATTTGTGACACACTGCGCAGGAGTGGGTACCAGTGTTGGCGTGGCCAGTCTTGAGCAATGAAAATCATTTTTGGTTTGTCCTGTTTGATTTTTAGTAGAACTTTGGAGAGCAGCAACAGAGGGGGAAAGGCATAGACTGAAAGGTTTGTCCAGCTGAAGGACAGAGCATCCACTTTCCAGGCTTTTTTGTGAAGAGTTCTTGTGCAAAATTTGTCCAACTGGTAGTTCTGGGGTGAGGCAAAAAGATCTATGTCTGGGCTCCCCCATTTGCGTGTCAACATGTTGAAAATCCGTGGTTCCAGTTTCCATTCGTGTGGGCCCATGAGATTTCTGCTTAGTTCATCTGCCAGAATATTCAGCTTTCCTGGCAGGAATTGAGCTTGTAGTTGTACTTGGTAGTTCAAGGCCGTGTTCCACAATGCCAAGGTTAGTCTGCAGCGGGGGTAGGAATGTGTACCCCCTGCTTGTTTATGTACCACATAACCGTGGTGTTGTTCGTCTTTACCATTAGTTGTTCTGGATGAAAGTAGTCCTTGAAGGCTGTCAGAGCATTCTGTACAGCTAACATTTTGTTTTGATTGGTATGAAGGTGCATTTGATTTGGGCTCTATTTGCCCTGAATGCACTTCCCTACCAGATGAGCCCCCCATGCATAGTCTGATGCATCTGTAGTTAGGATTTGGGCAGCAGGGGGTGATGTGAATGGCAGTCCCTTGTTTTGGTGGCAGGCCTCTGCCCACCATAGGAACTCTAGGCACAGGTAAGGTATGATAGGAATCATTGTTTCCAAGCTGTGACAATGTTGACTCCATAAACTTTTTAAGTACCACTGAAGTTTCCTCATTTGCAATCTTGCATATGGAATTAGAAGAATGCAGGAGGCCATGAACCCCAAGGCTTGCAGTATTTGTCTTGCAGATAGCAGGGTTTTTGTGGCCATCTGTTTGAAGTAAGTCACCAAATGAATTTGTTTTTCTGGCGTAAAGAAAGCCATCTGGGCACTTGTATTCAAGCTTGCACCTAGGAATGTAATTTTTGAGAGGGTACCAGTTGTGATTTATTTTTGTTTATGGTGTACCCTAGAAAAGTTAGAACCCTTTTTACAAATGCCAGATGTGTTAGAAGAGTGGCCTGGTTTTCTTCCTGAATTAGATAATCGTCAGGGTATGGATATATTTGAATATTTCTTTGCCAGCAGAATGCAATTACTGGAGCCAGGCACTTTGTGAATACCCTGGGCACAGTAGATAAGACAAAGGGCAGTGCAGAGAACTGATAATGCAAGTAGCCTGCTTTGAAGCATAGGTATCTTCTGCAAGATTCCCTGATTGGGATATGCAGGTAAGCCTCTTTTAAATCTAGAGTTGCCAACCAGGCATCCTTGCCTAGAATAGAAAGTAACTGGTGAAGAGTCAGCATCTTGAATTTTGGAATGTCCAGAAAGGTGTTTAGAGTAGACAGGTCCAGAATTGGACGCCATGATTTGTCTTTTCTGGGTACCAGGAAAAGTCTGGAATAGAAACCTTGTCCCTTTTCCTCTTCTGGTACTAGCTGAATAGCCCCCATGTTTAAGAGGGAAAGTACTTGTTTCTAAGCCTCTTCCCACTGATTTGGGGGCAGATCTGGCCACCCATTTGGAGTTGGCAACATGTGGAAATGAAATCTGTATCCCTGGGACACTATATTTAAAATCCATTTGTCCTGGGTTATAAGTTGCCAGTTTATTTTTGCATGAAGAGCCAGTTTTCCCCCCAAAGGGGCGGCTGAGAGGTAAGTGCTTGGTTATTTTAGAGGAAAGTCATTGAGACTGTTTACCATAGGGTGGTGTCTTGTTATTTCCAGATTTGGAAGTGGAAGCACCAAATTGCTTAGTTCTGAGAGTCCCTTGGGACTGAAATCTGGTGCTTTTTGGGTGTCTGGGTTTGGCTTGAGTGGCTCTGAAAGGAGCTGGAAAGGACCAGTTCTTAGTAGGCCAGTGCCTACTAAATCTTGGAGGTTGTACTTGAAAGAAATCTTTCACAGTTTGCATAGATTTAGCTTTATCTTTCATCTTATTTAGAACTTCTTCAGCCTTATTGCCAAACAGACGGTCCTGATGCAAAGGAGCATCCAACAGTTTTGCTTTAACATGATCAGGCAGAGATTGCTCCATAAGCCAAGCATGCCTTCTAAGCACAGACCCAGTAACAGCATCCCTGCAAGAGGCCTCTAAAGAATCAAAACCACATTGCAAAGTATGTTTTCCAACTTGTTCAGTTGAATGCAATAAATTCTGTAAATCTTTATTTTCCACGCAGTCAGAAATCAACATAATTTTTTGTTTAAGCAGTCCCATGATATGTTGTTGATATTTTAGCATATGGAATTGACAATTTAAAGCCCTGAATGCCAAGGTTGCAGAAGTGTAAACCTTTTTGCCCCATCTATTCAGCGCCCTGGAGTCTCTCAGAAGGAGTAGGATTTTTAGCAGTAGAAGCCTTAATACCCTTGGGCCCCTGAGAAATGGTTTCTTGGTCCACAATAGGATTTTTGAAAAGGAATTTGTGGGACTCAGGAACCCTGTAGTATCTGTCTGGTTTACTAGGGGCCAGAGGCAGGGAATCAAGGGCCATACTGGATTCCGAAAACACATCATCAACAATGTCTAGTACAGGAGGGATAGCCAAAGGCCTATGCTGAGGAAGAAGAAGGACATCCCTAAGGCTCTTTTTGGATTCAAAAAATTCCTGGCTTTCCCAGTGGAAATGCTCCCTTAAGGTATGTAAAGTTTCCCCAAAAGAAAAATCCTCAGGGGGAGAAGCAGAGGGAATGGAATCTTCTGCATAAGAATCCTCATAAGTAGGTATGGAAAAATCCAGGTCATTAGAAGAGTCAGAAGAAACAGAGTCCTGTTCAGAAGAGTCATAGTCAAGTTCAGCCCTAGGCCTCTTAGAGGGAGGGGGGGGTTGACTACCCCCTAATTAGAGTAATTAAATCTTCAACCAGTTTGATCATTTGTTTTTTAGGCATAGGGGCCTGAACATGTGGCCTGGGCATCATTTTTTTAGACATAGATCGAGATTTAGCCCTTAGTATTGAAGGTGAAGTCAGTTTAATGTGCAAGTCTGTAGGCCTGAATACACCCTCAGAAGCCGGTGCCTGCACAGCGGCTCTGGACCCATCCAAGGTAGAGACATCCATGGGTTCCATAGGTGAAGCATCTCGCAGTATACCAGACTCCAAATGGGTCTCAGTAGAGGCCTGCGAATCAGAAGTAGCGGGTGTCAGGGGCTGTGAAAGCGCCTCACTGAGTACTGGCGAACTGGCGACTGGCTTAGGAGAAGCGTCGCCAGCAGTTTTGGACCTCAATGGCCTGTCTCTGTCTTTTTCTTTGCATTTTTTCAGTATTCCGGTAGTCAGATGGCTAACCGACTTCATTTCTGCTTAATTAAACTGAGAACCGAAATATTTAGAAGCAAAAACGTAATGACGACGGATAGTGAGCTGATTAAATAAAGCACAAAACCAACAGCAAGGTACGTCGTGGTCAGGGCCTAGGCAAGGAATACAGTACAAATGAAAATACTTATGAGGTATTTGCTTCCAACAAGAAATACAATTATTAACTTTTACTGACATTGGTAAGGAGCAAGAAAAAGTTTCCCCAATGGGGCACTTAGCTTTTAGTTGAAGACTTCGGTTCTGAAACTCGAAAATGAAAATTTCAGGAGTCAGCCGACCGGCACTTGCAAACTGCTTCTGCTTCGGGCACTGCACGGCAAGAAAGACTGATGTAATGGTGCTGGCTGCATGTTTTATACCCCTGACAACCTGATGTCATGGAAGATGGGACAGCAACTGACGCAGGACCCAAGACTTTTGTTAATCAGGCTGACTGAGGGCAACCTGCCAGCAGATTACCCAAATGTAATGACTGCAACAATGAAACACGAAGAACATTTGTAAACAATCCAGTGCATTGTATAAACATATTTGCAAACATAAAACTGGCATATTTAGATTCACAATTATTGATTGTATAATATATAGAACACAGGACAAGGCAGGATTGCATGAGATACTTAATTCAAAAGAAAAGAAGTGGATAGTAAAGCTTGGTGCGTTATTTCCACCTGGCCGGAATGAATACTTCTAAACCCTGATTAATTTAACAATTAATTTAACAATTGTATAAGTGTTTATTAATGTAATTGGTATCTATCTATATATATATATATATATATATATATATATATATATATATATATATATATATATATATATAGTTCTGTTGGAGGGTGATTTTGTTATAATCTTTTTGTTCACTAAGGAAGGCAGCAATGCCGAAACCAGTCTGATATGACTCTGAATAGGATTCTATATGTGTATTTTTTAAATACACTATGTTTTAGTTAATATATATTTTTTCCACACTGATTTGTGCTGGCTCTTTTTTGTGTTACGTTATCTCAGGAGTTTCGGGCCATTGCACTAGCCATACCTGCGGGTCCTTTTGTATCTTCAGTTGTTTAAGTAGAAGGCCTTCAAGGTATTTATAAGCATTTTGTGGTCAACCATGTCAAAAGCCTTGGATAGATCTAAAAAGAGTGCTGAGGATAGTTTGTTATTATTGCGGTTGTGGTTAATGACATTAGAGAAAGATTGGAGGGCAGTAGTGGTATTGTAGTGTGGTTTAAAGCCATGCTGAAAGTTGGACAACAGCTTGTTCTGTATGAGGTAGTGTATGAGCTGTATGTGTACACACTTCTCCATAATTTTAGCTAGAGGTGACAGAATAGCTATGAGTCTAAAGTTTGACAGTTCAGTGAAACTACCTCATTTATGGAGAGGTATGACATGGGAGATTTTCCATATAGTGGGTACAGTAGCTTCAGATATAGCTCTGTTGATCAAGACAGAGATGGGGTAGGCTATGGTGTCAGCAGCCTTTTGCAGATAGTCTGCTGGGAGGAGGTCGGCAGCCAGGGTGGTGGGTCTTAGTTTCTTAAGTAGGGCATGAATAAGTTGAGTTGGAACAGGTTGGAAGGTAAAGTATGTTTGGGTACTGGGTGTGGCTACATTATAATTAGAGCCATTGGGAGAGAGTTGGCTGGCTAGAGACTGGATAGTCTCTGTGAAGAAGCTGTTGAAGTTATTAACAATGTTTACTGGGGATTTTTGTTGGGAAGCTGAGGGGGGTAGAGTGGCAGTTTGGCCTGGGTGGAGTAGTTTGTTTATTCATGCCCAGAACTTTTGAGGTTTGTTTTGGTGTTTTTGCAGTAGATGGTAGTAGTGGTTCTTTTTGTCTAAGGTTATAGATTTTTGGTATCATTCCTTAGCTGTCTGAATCTTAGTTGATCAAGTGGGGCTTTTGTTTTTCGGTAGGTGGCCCATGCTTTGTTTCCGAGTGAAATTTTGGTTTTGGTATCATTAGAGAGCCATGGTGCAATATTAACTTTGGTTCTAATAGAGCGGCTGGGAGAATGGGAGTTAAGAATAGCAAGGAATTTGGTGTTAAAGTATGCTACTGCTTCATCTAGGGGGAGACTTTTTAGTACTGACCAGTTGCATGCCTTAAGTTCATTATGAAACTTGGTGAGAATAAAATTCTTGTTGCTTCTTAATGTTCTATAGGTGGGTTGGTAGGAGCAGTCTACTTTGAGCTTGATTACACAGGTGAGACAGTGGTCACTTAGGTCATCAGAGAAAATGCATTTTCCTTGTTACTGGGTTTTCCTGTCCTGGTGGGGGAGGTTATGATTTGAGTAAATCCATAGAGGTTTATGTGGGTTGTGGGGGTTTCACAAGAGCAAGTGCTCCAGTCAATGTTGAAATCCTCAAGAACAATTGTTTCTTCGGGGTGGTTATTGGATAATCAATATAAGATGTCTTCTAAGGTTTCTGTGTTCCTCCTTGGGGGAATGTAGACGCAGACAATGTTTACATTTTTGTTTTTGTTAATTTGTAGTTTTGAGATAAGAATTTCAGCATTATTGAACTGGGGTGGTTGTTGGGTGTCTATGCTGACAGATAGGGTAGACTTGTAAAGTGTAGCTACCCCACCACCCTTTCTGATGGTATGGTCTAGTTGAAACATACTATACCCTGGTGGCAGAATCTCATGGTCCTTGGTGGCAGGCTTCAGCCACGTTTCTGTTAGGCATAATACATCTGGGGAATGAACAGCTAAGAGGGCATGCAGTTGCTGAGATTTGTTATTTATGCTCCTAATGTTTAGATGGCAGGCCAGCAGTGAGCTATGAGGTCTATTTGTTGGAGCTATGGTGGTAGGGGATATAGTAGGGGGATTAGGGCCAACATTTGGGGATGGACCAGGGTTTGGGTGGATGTCGCCATCCTTTGTGAGGTTGTAGTGTAT
The DNA here is from genome assembly GCF_019279795.1 of Protopterus annectens. NCBI lineage: Eukaryota > Metazoa > Chordata > Ceratodontiformes > Protopteridae > Protopterus > Protopterus annectens. Next base: position 415,657,395 of record NC_056739.1, read on the forward strand.
CATGAGTATGAGTTTTAAGATTTTGAATAAAGTTTTGTAATAGTGTCTAGTTTTATGACTAATGTAACTAGGTCTAGTAAGATGGTAGTATTTAGGGGTTAAGGAGGTAAGCATGAGGGGAGTGAGTAAGGGTGCATTATTATCTGTTGTAGAAGGGGTGGATGTTTGGAATTTAGGGTAGTAGAAACCTAGGTGATCCTGATATTCGTAGGTGGTTAGGAGATATGGGATGAGTAAAAGGGGTAGAAGTAGAGTTAATAAGACTATTTTGGGTGATAGCATACCTACTGAATGGTACTTGAAACTTAGGCAAAAGGAATAGTAGAGTTGGACTCTTCTATATTCCTCACCTCTATTCTCCAACTTAAACAAAACAGATCTTAATAAATAAACTATCATCCTGCTATAACCACATTGCCAGATTTGCTACTGGCACAGCCGACCGCACACACCACTGTCACAACCTAAATCGTCTAGGATGGCTTGAACTGCCAAGCCTACTGCAGTTCAACCAGCTAATAGTGGCACATAAAATCCTTTACCAACCAGAAAATACACCTGCACTAAAAAATATTATCAGCCCATACACTAGCACTGGGCCACTGCGATCATCCACTAGACTCCTAGTTCAAACATACAAATCCAACTACTCAGCTGGGGACTCTCTGTTTGCCAACTCTGTTGGAAAAATATGGAACAGACTCCCAGCTGATTTGACCCTAGAACCCTCACTAAATTCAAAAACAAACTCAAGAAATACTTCAAATCTCATTGGTTATGTCCTAGTACTAACCCCGACTAGTGACCTCTCTATTTCTTAGGTGCCTTACCTTCAACTACTTCTAACTTTTTTCTACCACTCCATTTCAGGAAGGGTCAATTGTATAACTGCTGCTCAGTGTGTCTTAAACCTGAATGTAATGGTATGCATGTTTAACTTTGAAAAGAATATGTTTTGTAAAGTGTTTTATAATAAGTACAATATGTGCTAAATGCTTGTATTGCTTCTGACTGTAATCTGCTTGAAACTAGCATTTACTAAATGTTCAATGTGTATTATTATCTTGGAGCTTTTCTCCCCGGGCCTACGCTGAAAATGGACATGTATCCAGTCTGACTATCCCGGTCAACAAATATAAAATAAAGTAAATAAATAAATAAATAAATTCCTCTCAGCACTCAGAAATTAAGGCTTGAAAGACTTGATTTCCATGGAGTAGATACACACTGCTCGTTCTAGGTGTCACCATGTGAAGAGCTACCGCCCACCTTCCTTCTCTCAGCATGAATAAGGCAGCAGTGGCTTCTCACTCCCATCCTCCCCAACTAGTACCAACATGTGCCTGAGCTGCCATTTGAACACTGGTTACTTGCAATGTCATGAAGCTGGCCTGAATTAATAAATGAAATGTTGAATTAAGCTAGACACGAATATAGTGTAAAACATACTTTTTAAAGTGCTGGGGCTGAAAGAAACAGTAAGCAAACCAGTAGGTGCATTCCTTATTTATTCAGAACACTGAATTAAGCCAGTGTGTAAATAGCTGCTGGAAAGTGATATATGAAAGCAGAAAATTTAACATCTTCTTTCTCAGAGTAGAATTGATGGAGGAAGTTAACTTCTCTAATATTTTGGATCATTTTACTTGTGTGAAGTTGGTCATGATGAAATGTATGAGGGTGCACAAGCACAAACTAAATGTAACAGCCACATGGTCATAGAGCCATCTCAAATACAATAAAGAGCCATTGCAACTGCATCTTGCATGAGTATACTGACTTATCCACAGGCTTTGGAAGATTGACAGGTAACAATCATAACTAAAACAGTTCAGAAGCTATGCCAGTAGCACATGCTCCAAAACTTACTAGTAGCTTTAAGGAGTACAGTTAAGCATGCGCCTCCCAAGGCAGCTATCACAGAGCTTGCTGGCTGACAAGGGGGTGGAAACAGAACAGTTCACAGTATCTGTGGACGGGTCTGCTGTCTAAGGAATAAATGGGCAAGTGAGTTCTTGTCCCCAACAGGGGAACTAATGGATCAACTGGGTTCAGGAAGGGGGACCCGTTGTACCAATCCTACTGACTAGCAAAACAAAAATAGGTGAACAATCATCAGGAAGGAGACCTTTCTCCAAACAGAAAAAAACATATCTTTATAGCCAGTTTCACTATAGTTTGCCAACAGCTGCTTTATCAACATGTATATGACTGAAGATATGTAATTGCATTTTTATTCTCTGTGTCAGGAAACTGAAACTTGTCTTGCTGCAGGCACTCAGGTACTGTTATGGGTTCTCTATATTTACATGGCTTTATTCTTCATTTTCACTTAGTCTGATTTCTAGTATATTTAGAAATTTAGAGCATGGGAGCAGAGCAGCAACATTTGGTGGTGCAGGGACTGCATCACCATGCATAAATGGTGTCATTACATTTTTGTGAAAGTTTTGGGATGCAAATTTGTGTTATTTTTCATTTTAGATGTGTTATGTGCAATGTTTTTGGGTATGATGTTTATATTATTTTATTATTATAGATCTTGTAATCAAATTTTCACTTGAACATTTCTTTGAAATATTAAATTTCATCAAAAGGGATGTTAGGAAGAATGAAAATAGATAACACAGATAGAATGTTAAGGTGAGTGCACAACTTCTTTATCTAATGTTGACATTTTCATTAATTCAACTGCTGTGACAGAGTCCCCAGCTACCTGAATCCCAGAAAGACTCTAAGGAAAGAAATTCCTGAGCACAGCTTTGCCAAAAGCTGCTCTTCCCCTAAAGATCAGATCCAATTTGTAATAAGCAATAACGGTATGAGGATTAGCCCAAGTTGCAGCTGCACAAATATCATCCAAGGAAGTTCTAGACACAAAGGCAGAAGAGGTTGTCATAGCTCTGGTGAAACAGGCTTTTGGTTGTTTTGGTAAAGGCAAACCCACTTTTTCGTGAACAAAAGTAATACAGTCAACCATTTGGCTAAAGTTACTTTATAAACTGGTTTGCCTAATCTTGATTCCAAAAAGGAAACAAATAATTGTTCAGATTTTTTGAAATTTCTGGTTATGTGAAGATAGGAACGTAACTGTCTGTGAACATCCAATAGGTGTAACACATATTTGCCTTTATTTCAGAAATTTGGAAGGAATACTGACAGATTTATAACCTGATTAATGTTGAATTCTGATACCACCTTAGGTAGAAAGGAAAGATTGGTCTGTAAAGATAATCTATCCCTGTGGAAAACCAAATAAAGGGGTTTAGATGGCAAGGCCTGTAATTCTGACATCCTTCTGGCAGAATTAATAGCAATCAAGAAGATAATTTTCCAGGTCAGAAATTTTATTTCACACTTAGCTGATGGCTTAAAAGGGGGTTAAGTTCTGCAAAACAATATTTAAATCCCAAGCAGGTGTATGATCCCTTAATGGAGGTCTAAGTAGATACGGTCCTCTGAGAAAGACTTTGCAAAACTTGGAGTAAGCAAAGATAGAGTTATTTACTCCTATATGAAAGCTGGAAATGGCTGCCAATTGTACTCTGACAGTTGAGCTAGCCCCTTCTTTGAAAACTGTAACTAAAAAGTCAAGTACCTTAGAAATTGGAGTGGAAAAGGGATCTAAATTCTTTTTATGAGCTCAAAAAGCAAATCTTTTCCATTTACTTTTGTAACCTTTTCTTGTGGAAGCCTTGTGGGATGAAAAAAGGATATGACAGACAGGAGAGAAGAGACTGGATTGTTTAGCAATCAATGGAATTGGAGAATCCATGCAGTCAACCTGAGGCCTGAAATGTCTGGAAGAGTCATGTATGTCGGGTGAGACAGTAAGTATGGTGTTGGATCCAGAATCTATGGTTGGTGTACAGGAAGAGGACAAATTAAGGGAAAACAGATTTGACAAGGTTAGTAAGGTGCAAGGAAGATAACCATGCTCTTCAACTGAGATGCTTTCATTAGAAATATGGAAATGAGGGGAGTAGGGGATAAGTGTATAGAAGGCCAGACGGCCAAGCATGAAGTAGAGCATCTCTTAGGGACTCCCCCACTTGGGGGAATCAGGGGAAAATAATTGCTGCACTTGTTGCTGAGGGGAGATGCAAAGAGATCACAGCATGGTTGGCTCTATTTATGGAAAATCTTCTAGGCCACGTTCATGTTGAGAGACCACTCATAAGACATTCAAATCGACCTGCTTAACTTGTCTGCAATCACATTGGACTTACCTGAAATGTGTGTTGCTATCAGGAAAATGATTGAATGAGATCTCCCATTGCCCTACTGTCATAGATTCTCAACAAAGGGAGTAAGATCTGGTTTCCCCCTTGTTTGTTGATATACCAGACTACTGACATACTGCCCCTCCAAATCGCAATAGTACCAGTTGGAAGAATGTCTTGGAAGGAATGCTAGGAAGACAGCTCTCATCTCCAGGACACTGATATGTGTGTTGGCATCTTTGGAAGATCATGCGTCTTAGACCGTCCTTCCCAAGAAGTGCCCCCACCCAGTCTGAGAGACATCCATGGTCACTGTGGCTTTGGGTTGAGGAGGAACAAAGGGATGGTCTTCTTGTATTTGACTGGACTGTATCTACCACAGAAGGTAATTTTTGCAGGCTTGTGTTATTTTGATTTGACTAGTTAAGGGTTGTTGGAGAATAGACCACTGAGTTGAAAGTGTACACTGGGGGATCGTCATATGGTACCTTGCCAGTGGTACTAATGTTATTGCCGCTGGCATGGATCCCAATGCTTGAAATATCAGACAAGCTGAAAGGGAAGAGCTTTGAATGATCTTTTTGACCTGGAAATGAACTGTTTGAATCCAGGGTAGAGGAAAAGAAGCTATTTGAGTGGCTATATTGGACAGAGTACCAATGAATTCCAATATCTGAGTTGGCTCAAGCTAAGATTTGTTGTATTTGACAGAAATCCCCAGATGAGAGAATAACTGGAGTAAGTAGTCCTGAGCTTGAATTAGAGGATGCCTGGTTGGAATGGTTGTTTAGATACAGAAACATCTCGAATTCCTGCAGTCTCAAGCTGCAACTACTGCCATATACTTGGTAAAGAACCTTGGGGCTGTGGTGAGACCAAAGGGCAGTGCTCTGAATTGGTAATGACTGGCTCCCAGCTGGAAGCGTAGATATCCCTTGGACTGTCTGTTCATTTTTATATGATAGTATGCATCCTGAAGATCTATTGAGCACATCCAGACATCCTTCTGCAGAAAAGGTAGAATGGACTGAATTATAACCATCCAGAACTTTGTGTACTGAACTGACTGATTTAGTTTGATGAGATCCAAGATTAGTCTCCAGCCCCCTGTTTTCTTTAGCACTAAAAAGAATCTTGAATAAATTCCAAACTCTTTCTGGTCTGGGGGGCCTCTTGGATGACTCTTTTTTTCTAGCAGCTTGTTTATTTCTAGTGCTGCTGCTTCCCTCTGATTGGGTGGAGCATCAGTGATTTTGTTTGATACAAGTGGGGGTGGATGGGAAAATATGTACGATATACTATCTGGATATTATCCTCCGCACCCATGAATTTTGTAATTTCGTGCAACGCTCTCTAGTGCAGGGATAGACAACACATGACAGCCTCCAGGGATGGACAGTTGGGCCTCCTTTCAGGAGCGCTGATGTGGACCACCTCTGCTGGTGGGATGGTGTCTTACATTAGAGTTCCCCCTTCTGCCCCTTGGGCAATTACCTCCACATGTATCTTGGGATTTTTTGAACCACATTTTCCATCCACCTCATTGATTCCTAGAAAAAGTCTGTTGAGGGGTCAAAAAATGTACGCCTGTAGCAGACAGGATTTTTCCTTCCTGGTCACAGCTACAAAGTGTGTCTTTAAGTTAGGTCCAAATTAAGGGCTTTCATCAAAAGGAGCACTGACAAAGTAAGATTTGAAGGGTTTCTCAAAGTCACTCAAGCATATCCAGGCATGTCTCCTGGTGGAAATGCCTGAACCCGCCAATCATGAGGTATCTTCAGCCACATGTCAGATAAGCCTCATGGACGAGTTTGAAATGGACTGAAGGTTAGCCAACTGCAAAGATATAGTACACTCTACCTCAGAGGATGTGGTCCCAGAGAGGGATTTGGAAAATTCTTTAATCAAATCCCTCTGAAGTCTCATAAAAGGTGCCTGGTAATTCAGTGACGTAAGAGTGAAGGGCGCTAAAGCATAGATGTTTCCCAAATCTGTCCAGCACCCTAGACTCCTTGTTAGGGGGTGGACAGAGAAACTTTGTTCTGCTAGTTCCTTCTTGTTGGCCACCGCTACGGCTCTGGCATCATTGGGTACTCCCTTACTCCAATATGTTCTATATGTAGGTGGTGCCAGTATCCTATCTGGTCTCTTAGGGATAAGCTCAATTGTGTCAGACTCTTACCATGCCTGTCAAGAGACCAAATCAATGATCTCATCAGCGGTTGGAGTCAGCCAGGAGGTAGGTGGGACAGTGCCAAAGGCTTCCAGGAACACTGACTCCTCTTGGGAAGGGTTATTGGGGACTAACCACCCCATTTTTTTAGAGGCCCTAAGGTGTCTCCAAATGAGATGCAATTAGGTGGTAATTTGGGGGACCCTTCCCCTTCATCAAAGTCAGTATCCTCTGTGACAGACTCCTGCAGAGAGTCTAGGTGCCTCCTTTTATACTCCCTCTTCCTAGGGGTTTCCTCAGTGGGATGCTCCGGAGAAGTGTCAGAAGAGATTAATATACCCTGTTGGGTGCTCTGGAGAGGTTTGGGCTGGCTGTCTCAATGGAGCAGATGACTGAGGCTCTGGTTGCAGAATGAAATGGAATGGAATAGAACTGGGTAGTAGGAGCCAAAGAGGGAAGAGGTGTCCAAACTCTGGGAAAATAGAAAGCTCTCTCCACTACCTCAAAGGCAGAATGCCTAGAAGAAAAGGACACTGATGGATCCAAAAAGGCATGCTTATTGACTGTCAGCTCCATTTGCCCCAAAGGCAAACTACTCAAGAAAGGAGTTGGAGCTGAGCTGTCCAGCTTTGAAGCTCCGAGGAGCACAGATGGGTCTGACAGCTTTGGAGTCGAGTCCAACACCCTGGACCCAGTTCTGATGCTACAGCTGTGAAAGTTGTCCAATTCTAAACTACTCAGCGCTGGACCACTCAAGAGACACCACCAGTGTCAAAGATGCCAACATCTTTGGATCCGAGGCAGATGACTTCAGGACTTTTGTACTGATGGCTCCAAAACTGAAGGTCAGATTGGAGAATGAGCTAATAATGGAGGGGTATACTGACAATGATCTCTGGACCCGATGGAGTCAAAGCCAGGAGATCTCCCATTTGAATCTGCGTCCTGAAGAACTTCCTCATCATCCTGTCCACATCAGCTTCTGTAAGGCTTTTGGAAGATATAATGGACGAAGCTGTGGGTGAAGGTCTTGAATGGTATCAGGATTATTGTGACAAAAAAGTTGATGGAAGCTGAGAGGTGATAGGATTCAACAAAATCTGAGGCAAGTGGATCCGTGGAGATTTTTCTGCCTTAGATTTCATATCCTAAGTTTTTGAATCCAACTTTTTAGCATGCTTAAGAGGAGGTTCTAAATATGGAGCCAAACCAGTAGACGTTGTCAGCTCTGGAGATCTTTTTTGAGACTCTCTAGTTTGAGAATCTCCTCTTTTGTCTATTCTTTTGGGGGTTTGATCCCCAGAAGCTGTAGAAGCAGATTTAAAGGGCAGCAAGCTCCTAAGAATCAACTTATTTTTTCTGTCAGTCAAAGCATGGGTATTAAATCCCTTAGAGATATCACAGTCGGCATCAAAGTGAGTAGGCCCTAAGCAGTATACACACTTTGAATGTGCATCTGAGCTAGGACATAATAGAGAAAATAAGTACAGCAAGTTAGAAGAATTTTGATTTTTGGGAGGGGGGGACAAGAAAGAGAGAAATTACCAATGATGGTAATTCAAAGAGAATACTAAGAAAGTCCTTTAAGGGACAGTATTACCAATGATGGTATTAGAGAATACTCAAACAGTAAGCTAATAAGAAAAGAAAAAATTTAGAAATAACTTCCAAAAAGTTATAAAAGTAATAAAAGGGAGGAAAAAGCAAAATATATCTATATCTATATCTATCTATCTATATATATATATATATATATATATATATATATATATGATATAGAATTATAATAATGAAATTTAACTCATGAAAAAATACTGTAATAGAGCACTTGAGAGTTTATAGTGACCACATCTGAATGCTATGACAGCAAACGAGGTCTAGGTATGTTAGTTGTGTAGAGCATTATGGGTATAAAGGAGGACCTTGACAGTTTCACTGTTCCACGAGCTGGAAGAGGTGGCTGAATCAGATCTGAGGACTGGATCCAAACCCAACAGTTGAGGAATGAATGAAAATGACAGCATCAGATCGAAAGTTAAGTACTTACCATAATGTTAGATCTGTGTTGTATTGCTCTCATCCTGTGCAACCTTTGGGTTGTCAGATCCGATCATATTTCACCTTTGCAACTTTTTGGAAGCTGTGGATCCAGGGCTCTGACTCCTCCCCTTATCTTTAATCCCTTAGTTCCCCTAAATGACATCAGATTGAGTTTTCTTATTCTCAGGGATTGCCTATACAAATTAATATAACAGTGTAATGCATAGACACAGCTCATAACAGGTAGTAAAGGAAAACAGTGACCTTGGCTGTCTAATGGACAAGGTTCTTGGTGAGATCCAGTTTTTGGAAAAAGAACTTCAGATGACAATTTGGAGGGGGAAGTGAGGGAGGATGTTGAATTAGTATTCAATATTGTCTATTTCATCCAATTCAAACTTTGTGACAGATTCCCAAGCTACCAAAACATTTGGGCAATATCAAGGAAGAATATTCCCGAGAATGGCAGAACCAAAAGATGTGCGAGATCTGGACTAAGCATCCAGTGTATACAAATGTGTACAGTAGACCAAGTTGCTGCTGCTCAAATTTCACCAATGGATACTCTATATAAAAACAAAATAGAGAAGTAGCTCTAGTAGAATGAGCCTGTGTTTTTTGTCCAAAGACAAAATCCAACTTATCATAAACAAATATAATGCAATCAGAAAACCAATGTGAAAAAGTAAAGCTCAACAGGCTTTGACCAGCTTTTACCTTTAAAAAGACAACAAACAGTTGATCAGGTTTTCTCAGATCTCTGGTACTTTCCAAATAAAACGTGTGTTGTTTATGAACATCCAGTAAATGTAAAGCATACTCTCCTTACTAAATAACTTTGGAAAAATTACAGGTAGCTCAACAGTCTGGTTATGGTTTGATTTGATGCCGCCTTCAAAAGAAAGTCGGGATTTGTTCTCAAAGTCACACTATCGTTGTGAAAGATAATGTAAGGAGGTTTGCAGGCAAAATCATGTAATTCTGAGACTATTTTAGTGGAAGTAAGTGTCAAAATAAACAAAGTCTTCTGTGCTAGATATTTTAATTTTAATGTAGATACAAAGTCAGCCCAAGTTAATGCCTTTATTATAATAGTGATGTCCCATGCAAGAATTAGATCCTTTACTGGAGGACACAAACGAAAGGTCCCTTTCAGAAAGGCTTTAGAAATCTTCAGGGAAGTGATAGTATCTAACTCTGCACAATCTGAAAATTGGAACTGCCTGCAAACTGAATAATTTTTTGAAGAGTTGTAACCTTGTTGAAACAGGTCTGATGATTCTAGAATGGATGGAAGAGAAGCTGAAAAGAGATCTATCCCTTAAATGACACACATATTGAAAATCTTTTCCACTTGCTAAGATAAACTTTTCTGGCATTTATTTTTTGTGAGGCAGTAACAATGTGAACTACCGTAGAAGGCAGCTTGGCATCTCTGGCTATCATTTAAATTGGAGAAAGAATGCAGTTAGTTTCAGGGCCTTGATGTCCAGGTGAGGCTTCCTGAAGGGGAGACTTAAAAGATCTGGGTTAAATCCCAGCATCTTGAGAGGATGTACTAAGTGAGGTCACAAAAAGGGGAACCAAATCTTCTGCGGACAAAAGGGGTCACTGAGGATTACTTTGGCTTTGCACTTCCTGGCTTTCTGAGTACATTTTGTTATCAAAGGAATGGGAGGAATGGCATAAAGGGGACCTGGGGGGCCAGCTGTGGTTTACAGCATCCTTTGATAAATGACCCTGTGGAGGGATCAGAGCACATAACCTGATGCATTTGTTGTTTGGGACTGTAGCAAACAGGTCACAGGAAAGTTGGTCCCAGTGACTTAAAATTTGTGCTGCCACTGCCTGACTTAGAGACCACTCATGAGGCAGGAGAATGGGCCTGCTCAACTTGTCTTTAAGAAGACTGGAAGTCCCCAGGATGTACATTGTTATGAGAAAGTGATGGGAAGACATTGCCTACTGTCACAATCTCATGGCTTCTTGTCACAGAGGATAAGATTGGATTCCTCCCTGTTTGTTGATATATCAGACTACTGCCATGCTGTCCATCTGTATGGCAATCACACCCTCAAGGAGGGAGTCCTGAAAAGTCTGCTATGCAAGGAGGACCACCCCCATCTCCAAAACACTGATGTGAACCTTGGTCTTTGTTGACAGTCATGAACCTTGGATGGTGTTTCCATTGAAATAGCCCCACACCCAACAGAAAAGGGTCTGTAGTCACAGCCGCCATTGGGGGTGCTGGAAAAAATGGTCACCCTTCAGATATGTTTGTTGAGATCAACCACCATCTAATGTGAGATCTGCAAACTGGAATAAGTTGAACTTGTGTATGTAAGGGATGAGACAACTGGGACCAATGTATTGACAGGGTTCACTGAAGAACTCTCATATGGTATCTGTCTAAGGAAACTAATGTTATGGAACTGCCATCCGCCCTAAGAAATGGAGAATAAGTCTTGCTGTAGGTGATGGATATTTGGGAGCAGGAGTGAAATGGCTACCAGATGCAGACATGAAACCTTGGGTTCCAGAATCTTTGCTATTTGGTTGATTGTATTCAGGTGGTATCTGATAAACTCTATTTGCTGAGTAGGTTCCAACTGACTCTGAGTGATTGAATGTTATCCCTAGAGACTCAGCTAATTGGAGCAAGGAGTCCTGTTGTCGGACCAGAAGATCTCTGCTTGGAGTGGTGAGGAACCAATTGTCCAAGTATGGGAATACTCAGAACTCTAAGATACATTGCCACCACTGCCATGCATTTGGTGAATATGCAGAGAGATGTGGTGAGATCAAAGGGTACTGTCACCACATCACAATTCATCCATGTCCACTGAGCCACTAGATCAAAGAGGGCATCAATGGATGGCACCAACCATGAGGTAGAAGAGGCAGCCCCAAGAGTCTTAAGGAACATAGATTCTTCAGGTTAGGGTGCATCAGTGTACCAGTCCCCTCACTGTTTCATCAGTTCTGAAATTTTGCCAAATGTAATGTCTTCCAAAGGGGATTGTAGGGATCCTTCACAGTCCTCCAAATACCTGTCTTCTGTAACTGATTCTGAGGAGGGACTCATGTTTCCTTTTGCACGTCTATTTCTTGGGGCCCTGCTGGGCTTAGTCTATTGGGGAGGGTTCAGAATCACACTGGGAGCTCACTCAGTGATTATCCTCGAGACTGTGAGAGGCTGACTGTCCCCATCAGGGTGGAGATGTTCAGATGCAAGATCCAAAGGGGGTTAGGAAGGATCTGAGCATGGCAGAGATCCTTCTTCTCTTGATCTGGAGAGAACCTTTCAAACACCAAAGATGACATCAGGACTAAAGACAAACTCCTCCAATCTGAAGGAAGAACCAGGAGAGTATCCTCCACTCTGACCCATCTCAGCCTGAGTGAAAGGGATGGCTCCCAAAGCATTGGAGCTGATCCCATCCCTTGAACCTTGGGCCTGAAGTTTCAGCTCTGAGACTTGTTCCTATTCAACTGAATCAGAGTTAAAAGAGTAAGGGACACAGTCGGAGTCAGAGTCAAAGGGACTATTGGTTCCTGTGAAAGTACTCCTGGATGACTCAGGTCCTTGCACATTCCAGTTGAATTTGTGTCTGGAGAAATCTCTGCATCATCCTTTGGACATCTGCTTCTGTGAGACTCCTTTTAGAGTGGATGGACCTCAGTGATAAAGCCACTGAAAATTGCTTTTAAAACCACCTCCCTTGTAAAAAGGGGAAGTAGAGTCTTGGACTTACTGTCTCCAGAGAAAAAAAGGATGAGGAGGATTCAGCATATGGATCTGAGTATCTTCCAAATTCAAATGCTTTGGGGCTTTTTGATTCAGACCAGAAGTAGTAGAAGGCTCCAGAGAGCATTTTAAGTCATTTTTTTCTGTATCAACTTTTCCCTCTCTTTCTCTCTTGTCTTAGATTTGTCTTTTTTTTTTTTGGCTGGAGAAGTCAGTTCCAAAGAGACAGAAGGCATTAGGATTCCCACTTTGGCAGGAAGAAGATCCTTCAGTACCAACCTGTTCCTGCTCCCTTTCAGAGTGCTGTTACTGAATGAAGCACACACTTCACAGTCTGTTTCCAGATCAGCCACACCAAGGAATATACAAACAAATAGTGCAGGTCCTGTAGTGGGATCTTATGTCTGGATGCACTTTTTGAAACCTTGTACCTTGCCCAACATTATATCAACAAACAGAAAGCATCACAAGTGACTGAAAAGTTCAAGATATTATCCTATGATTTAAATATTAGGGTAAATTTTCCCATAATAGAAGAAATGCAACTATCTATCAAATTCAAATAAAGATAAAAGCCTAAGAGAAAAGGATATAAAACTCCTGAGATAAAAATACTCTTATATATATATATATATATATATATATATATATATATATATATATATATATATAGTGAGGAGATGAGGAGATAGAAAATTAGACTATAAATAGCTAAGTAGGTTATAAAAAATCCCCAAAAAAAGAAGGAAAGAGCAATAAAACTTTGTACTTAGCTATCCAAACAAATTAGAACCCTCATAGATCACGGCCTTCCACTATAAATGGCAAACAAGATCTGTGGCAGTTTAGGAGAACTGAAGGATTATGGCTAAGGGGAGGACTCAGAGCCCTGGATCCACAGCTTCAAAAAAATTGCTGTGGTCGTATCTGACAACCAAAAAGGGTGAACTGGATGACAATATACAGCATCAGATCTAGAGTGAGCAAATCAGATCCTTCTTTCCCAGATATGTTTCTACTGAAGTCATCAAGACAGTACCTGTTGCTAGTGTGACATAGGGAAATGCTGTCAGCTCAGCCATCTGGAATTTTGTAAATAATTATATGCCATTTGTGAATATTAAAATGATTTATATAGAAATGTGACAGAAGGAAATACTTCCAGTACACCTATCTGGAATTTTTAAATAATTATGTATTAGAATGACATGTTATGTGTGTATATTAAACTGCTGACTCACAAGTATGTGTTGAACAGGGTTTGTACAGTACTGAGCTTCAAGGATATATCCACAATGTACCCTATTGGAACATAAAAGGTTAGCTTGCAAAACATCAAGAAAATGAGTTGAAATTAAATTGTTTTACAATTGTGTTATAAAAGGTATCTCTCAGTTTCAGTGTAGCAGACGCAATGTCTAGAGCTAGAAGTTTTTTGTATTGTCTTGGAAGAGAATTAATAGGTTTGAGATGCAGAAGTGTTTTATTGTTTTATGACTTTCAGGTTCTTCAAACATCTGAGCGATATGTATTTTTCACACAGAAATGTTAAATTCTGTTAGTTTCTGACAAAAGGGGTTTAGCTTGGGAACTTAAGTCAGGTGACAAAAAGTGATGTTCTCCAAGCTAACCCAGCAGTAATATTTGATATTAATTTAAGAACTCTCTCAGAGAGAGACTATGCATTTTGTATTTTGTCTTTGACCTGGAAACATCCACTCATCATCACATCTGCACTTACCTTGCTGTAAGTAGGTTTTTAGGGCAAAGTAACTCTTTTAGCTATAGTTAGGACTATAGTAAAGATTACATTAGATATTTTCTGTATATATTTGAGACTGTCCTGCAAAGCTTTAAATATTTCCTGTGATTTATTTCCTGTGATTTTGACCTCTGAAATAACTATGTTTGTGTACGGAGTAGTGTTGTGTTCCTTTATTATTTATTATTAACTATATTTAAACCTATCTTTATGGCTGATATTTGTGTGACATATTTAAGCTCTTAGGCACTTGCATATCTATTTGATGACACTGTACAGGCCACTTCTAAATAGCCTTGCTCTTGGTCAGACTACCATTTGGATTAATAGTAACATTACACAGTAGGATTTGACACCCTTTGTTAAAGACCTTAAAAGTAGCTGATAAGAGTGGTTGGTGGCAGTGAAAACTACCTTATAATCTGGGTAGAAGGGGGGCATAGCTAGTAAACCTGCGCCAGCCTTTCCCAGGAGTGTGTGTGTATTTTTATATAAATCAAACCTCAAAGTGTGTGTGTGTCAGCTACTTGGGCAGGGACACGAAGCACTGGTTGGATGGAGAGAGGGTGCTGGAGGTTTTGGCTTGGCCACTCAGCTAAGAGCTCAATCCTATAGCTGTGCCAGTGGGGAGTCTTATTGGGGATGTGGAGAAAGAGGGAGAAACCAGCCCCAGACTGACTGTGGTCTCTGTGTGCTCTTAAGGGAAACTGTACTTTACTGTGTGTGTACTTGTCATCCTCCATTTGTGTACGTCTCCCACTGTTGCCAGTTGAGAGGATTGACCTTGATTACTGATACTGGGCTGGCTGTCACTGAGGTGTCAGAATGAGAATGAGAGAGTCAAAGAAGAGAACTTTGAGCTTTGCAGAGAGCTTTAGAAATATAGTATGTGAAGACTCACAGTTAATGGTCTGGTTTTAGATCAACATTAGATCCAACAAGGATAGTTATAATGGACAATTATTACTTAAAAAAAACTATGATGAAAAAATACACTTTAAGAGAAGAGTTCACTGCAAGGATCTGCTTCTCTCTTTTTGACCTTAATCATTTTAATTAGTAAATGGGTTTAATAAAGGGTTTGTGGCCAAAGGTATGGGAGGCTTTGCCTCGATCTCTCTAAACCATTTGAAATAGTCTTTGCCTCAATCTCTCTAAAGCATTCGACACAGTCTCCCACCCTTTACTCTTGACCAAACTCTCTGACCTAAATTTCTCCAAGGCAACCATTTCCTAGTTCTCAAGCTACTTTAATGATCATCACCAGACGATAAAATGGCTCTCTACACTATCCCCCTCTTCCTATCAAGATGGGAGTTCCACAGGGGTCAATCCTTGGTCCATTACTCTTCAATATCTTTACTAATCTACTGTATACTTCCTGCCCACAATCATCACTAGTCCAGTATGCACATGATTCTACAGTCATCACCACTGCAGATACTCTCTCTGACCTAAACTCTAATACTCAAAAAAACTTCTTATCCATTGGAAACTGGCTGTCAAATAATCAATTAATCCTAAATCCTAAAAAGACTAAACTCTTGCTTTTTTGCCTAAAACCCTAAACTACCTCAAACCTACATTCTCTGTTATATCATTTAATAACACACCTATAACAGTTGAATCCAGCACTAAGATACTTGGGGTCATACTAGATGATCAACTAAAATTTGACCTCCATGTACATAACTGCATAAGAAAAAAAAAACACCAAAAACTTGGTCTTCTTTATAGAAACAAACAATTCCTGTTGAGCAAAGCCAAAATCACCCTAACACATGCCTACCTCCTCCCAACCCTACTTTATAGCTCACAAATCCTAATAAATCTCCAAAACATTACTAAAAAAATGTAAACCACCTCTAATAAAGTCATCAGATTTGCTGCAGCTCAAACCTTTAAATCACACCACTGTCTTTCTCTTAGTAGCCTGAACTGACTGGAATTCCCCCACCAACTACTTCTCTCTCAGCTTCAGGTGATTCATTCTATCCTGTATCAGCCCACCTTCTGTCCAGCTCTAACCTCACTAGCCACCATCTATAACCCTCCCAGGACCATAAGAAGTACAGACCAAAACCAACTTCAAATCTACAAACCTAGAAGCAAAATAATCAAAAACCTTACAGCTAATCCCCTGCCCTCTCTTGGAACAAACTTCCACAGGATATTAGATGTATTAAGCAGACAAAACAATTCATAACTGTTACCAAAAATTATTTAAAACGCATCTGGACCTGCCACTGCACAGATCCTCCTTAACTAACTGCCTAACCTTTTTGATTGTCTCCTACCTACTTCTTACTCCTTCTTTATCCTGCTTACTTTATAGCTGTAACCCTGAATCTCACTTTATTTCACCTTGAATTCCTCTTTCAAATCTGTTCTTTCCCCTTTGTTGCTATGTACTACATCCTTTGTGACTGTAAATTTTTAAGACTATACTGGCTGTACTTAATGATTTTACTTACTGTGATAATATATTAATCTACTTTGTGAATAAAAGGATATATTTTTTGCTGTGTACACTTGGATCTTTTATTTTCAAATATATTAACTTGTATATAACTGAGGAACCATGTAGCTATATCATTGTTGATATTATTTTTCATAACTCTGTGCAACTGTGTACATTACCTAGGTGTTTTTATAGTAGAATTTGTTACTCGTTAAATAATTTTCAGCTCCTTAACTTCTGTACTATACTACTATAAAAACACCTAGGTAATGTACTTCTCTCTGGGCCTCCACTGAAAAAGGGCTACAGATCAGTCAGACTAACCCAGTCAACAAATGTCAAATAAATAAATAATAATAAATAAATAAATAAAAAAGAATGTTACTTTTGAATTACACCGATAGTCTTCTTTTGATCACTGCTTTGCTGATTTCATAAAGGCAGTTGTTTGCATTACTGCATTAGATCTGTGCTCACACATAATGTTTAACGTTTTATTTGGCAGTAAAGTCGGATGCTACGTTCAGCAGACACTAGGGATTAGCACACAGGGAAACTGTCCAGATTAAATATTAGGAGAAGTTCCTCAAACCAAAGTTCCAGTTCTTATGAAATCATCTCAGATTTTTTTCTTGTAGAAGGAGAAGATTTGTTCATCAGTTTTTGTGATATGTGCATCTAGTGTTTTGCAGTGTTCATTTTTCTCTACAGTCTCCCATTCGCTACTTCAGTCATGCCTTTCTGAATGAGTTTGCTCTTCTGCCCTATACTATCTATTCTGGCAGTCCATTTGATGCAATTACTACCCTTTCTATAAAATAATACTTCTCAGATTACAAGTGAAACTAGTCCCTGCTCTTTGAAGAAGTTAAGCTAACTCCTTCCTTCTACTTGAGAGCTATTCTAAAACAGTCTGCTTTCATGAAGTTATATAACCATATCATGGTCCTACTATTCTCTCAGCAAGTTCAGTGTGTGCTTTCTGAGTCTTTCTTCAGAGTTTTTACCTTCCAATCCCATGACTGTCCTCTGCATTCATTTGAATCCTTTCTTATGGTGTTATGTTCATATCTTTATGTGGTCTCCAAAACTGAATGCAGTACTCCAACCATATCCTATTTAGAGTCCTACAGAGGGGCATGACACCTTCTCTCCCTCTGGAGCTTGTTCCTCTGAGGATGCATTCTGGCATGTTTTGGTCTGGTTTGCTTTTTCAATTTGCACCTGGTAGTTCATTGCTTTAAGTAGTAATACTATTGCAGCCTCTTCTTTATCAGTCACTGTGAGAAGTACCTTCTGCTTCTTTCTTTCCTATATGTTCAGCATGTACTCTTTCCAGAGGTTACTATGTACAAAATTCAGCACTTTGCATTTATCTGCATTAAACCAAAGAAGAAACTCTTCTGGTCAGTCCATCACTCCTTCCAGGTCCCTCTGCAGGCTTGCCTTCTATCCTTAACCATATCTCCTACTTTGATGCCATTTAGAACGAGACTGAACTTTGTCACTGACACCTGTTGTCGTGCTATAGAGAAATTAAGAGAGAAGCACGTGTCCAAGTAGAATCCCCTGAGACACCCCACCGGATAGCTTTATATCATCACATAACGTCTTCCTTACCACTATTTTCTGAATCCTTAATTTAAACCATCTGTCCAGCCATTTTAATAGTTTTTGCTAACTCATAGTGGATATTCTGAATAAATAATACTGTAGGTAGAACTTGGAATAAAATTTCTATATCAGTCAGGTCTATCACACATTTTCATATTTTCAAACCATTAGTAACATTAGTAAAATATTTCCTCTCTGCCTCCTAGCTTTTTCCATGCTGCTCATCTGGGACATAGCTTCTTCTAACATCCTTCATCACTGTTCCTATAAATAACCCCCCTTTAAAGCACTAAATCACTTATAATACTTATTCTTACCTTCACTATTTTCCCTTAGTATCCAAGCATTATAGATGGCTTTGTTTTTGGTAAATTTCTCTCAAGAGACTCAGTGAACACTCAAAATTACGACACTCAGTGAACAGGGGTTCCTCTTCTTTTATACTTTATTCTTTTATACTTAGAAACATCCTCCTCTTCCTTTCTATAACCTCTACCCTTCCCAACTAACTCAAGCTATCAGATTTTGACTCTCCCATTCTCTACCAAACACAGTATCCTACATTTAGAACTTTCTGTAGCCTCCATTGACCCCACCTACTAGTCATACCATCACTAACTCTATTCTCCATCACTCCTCAACTTCACCTACGACTTCTACTCTCACCAGATCCATTGTCTTCAATGTAAACCTTAGTCTCCCTCTTCACTTCCTGCATTCATTCCCTACACATATTCATTCCACATCTCTTACCTAAAGCTTTTTTACCCCTCACCAATCTAGCATTTCTAGTCAGCCATCACCTATCCATTTTTCTTCATTACTTACATTACTATGGCTACTAACACTTCTCAGTCCTATTATCATTGCTTACTATCTCTTATCATTTTTGCTTTGTTTTAAGAGCAAATGTGCTTCTTCTGTATCTGCCTGCCCCTGTGTTCCTTCTAATATTCAACCTCATTTGCTGCATGATGCCCATCCCATCTATCTTGTATTCCATTACTCTTATCTATTCAACTCATGGCAATGACCAGCCATACAACATTACAACTGCTTTTAACTTATTTGATGTATCCTCCTGTCTTATTTTCAAATACCAAAATCCCCACTAGTCCAATATTACCTCAAAAATATCTCACTTTGTAACGATATACATGCCAACCCTGGACCAGTCACTTCTGTATCTCTCTCCTGCTCGTTCTATGTCAGCTTATTCCAAAAATCTGATAAACACTTTTATAGATGTTCGAAGTACAATTAAGAAAATAGAAGCATTTCATTCTCGGATTACACAATACTCCCCAGCTAATGTCATACTTAATGAAATATGGATCAAGCCACACATAAATGACTCTGAAATTCTGCTTCTAGGCTTTAATATCATCCGCTCTGACAGAGTAAATAAAATATGGGGTGGCATCGCTGTCTTGTTTTCCAACCACAGGTTTATGTCTCTCTTTCTCCTTTGTCTACCACTCCACCTAAATTTAACTTCGCTGAGCTCCTACTCTTCTACTATAAAATAACCAAACACAAAAAATTATGTATCAGTACCCTATACATTCCACCAGGAAATAATATCCCTATTCTGGAAGATATCCTTTAATGGGTTTCCAGTTCTTTACCTTATGAAACTATAATTCAATGTGATGTCAATATTGGCTGGCAAATTCTTAGATCAGACCATCCCTCCACTAGTATCAACCTTGATGGCTTTACACAACTAATAACCACCCACACTTGCTTCAACAAAACCACAAAACCTGGCTCCATTCATGACTGGTTCTTAGTTTCCAGTCCACATTACTACTGTTTCCCTTTAACCCTCCAAGACTTCTTCAGTGACCATAATCCCATCTATGTTATGATTAGTGACCTACCATACCAAACATTACTTATATATGGAAAGTCATAACCTTACCAGTTTCAACCCTGGCATCTTCAATAATATACTCAAATGTTTTAACTGGTCCATCCTCTATTCTTTACCACTAAATTATGCTATTATTTAATGTAATGCTACTAATAAATTAAATAAATTAATATTAATAATAGCAATCAACCCCTTGGCTTACTCATTCTTCTAGAACATTAATGAATAAGAAAAATACAGCATGAAAAACTTGGCAAAAATGTAAATCTTTTCTTCATCAACAAACCTACAAACAACTCAAAAACCTCACAAAAACAGTTAATAAGGATAAGAAACAGTACTACCTAGATCCCAAATTAACCAAACAAAAATCCCCCAAAACCCTGGTCTTCTACAAACAGAATCATACATCTTGGATCACCAAGTGTCTCACATCTCTGCTCAGGTAACTCTCCCATGGACACTGCTACTAAATTTAATTCCTATTTGATTGACCACACAAGTTTCCTCACCCACAATCCCTTACAAACCCTATTTAATGGACTACACAGGTACCCTCACCCACAACCCCTTACAAACCCAATCTAATTGACTACACAGGTACCATTATCCGCAACCCCTTACAAAACTGATCTAATTGACTACACAGGTGCCCTCACCCACAACCCCTTACAAACCCAGTCTAACTGACTATACAGGTACCTTCACCCACAACCCCTTACAAATCTGATCTCGTCCTGACAATCACCATAAACAATCCTCCCTTCTCCTTGAAACCACTCTATACATCATATTAAACAAACTCAAGCCCTGCTTTCCCTCTGTTGACAGTATTCGAGCTGCATACTAAAAACTTCCTTCAGCCTCCACTGCTTACCCTGTATTAATGCTAATCAATTGATCCATCCAAGAAACACATGTTCAGTCTTTCTGGAAGAAATTCTACATCATTCCTCTTTACAAAGGGGGAAATTCCTCCAATATAACCAACTTTAGGCCTGTCATAATAATGTCTCCCAACCCTGTCAAAAGTTTTAGGAAAAATGCATTCATAAAAAACTTTTACATCTTCTCCAAACTATCTTTTTAACCTCTAGACAACATGGCTTTCACCCAGATCACAGCACAACCGCTCTAATAGCCTTTTTAAACACTATCATTAAAATCCACACATAACAACAAGCTAGTCTCGCCCCTCTTTTTAGAGCTCTGAAAAGCCCTTGACAAAGTCTCCCATGCTTTATTACTATCAAAAATGTCTGTCATACATCTGCCTAATTCAACAGTTAACTGGCTTTCAAGCTACCTTTCAAACTGACAACAATCAGTTATGCAGTTCACTCCTCACTTCCTTTTTCTCCCATTTCCATAAGGATCAATACTTGGTCTTGTTCTTTTTAATGCATTTATTAATACTTTACAGATGATGACATACTGAGGCCTTGTTAAGTTTAATTCTGGTGGTTGCCAAAACAGAAATTACTTAAAAAGGGAAATCAAAATCTAAACCAACTAAACTTGAAGTAGTGAATACTGTAACAGAAATAAAAGAACAGGATGTGGGATCTTTAGAAAAGGGTAGGATTAGATTACATAAAAAAATGAAAATTGTGGGAACAATACACACAGAAAAAGTGTTTTTGAGGAAGAATGAGGTTTAAGGGAAGGCAGGAATTGAATAATTTATGTAATGTTGCTTAGAACATACATCACATACATTGTTATATATCCTATAATGTCTGTAAATGTGAACTTGTTACAATGGTTTGATTACTTTTATATAAATTAAAGTCTGTCTATGTCACAAGTGATAATTCAATAAAGGTCTTTATAAATAATAATAATAATAATCTGCACAAGGCCTCACAAAAGCTACCCTCATGTAACATGCAGATGACTCCACTCTCATTTGCTCATCTGATAATCTTCCTCATCCGTAAACCATCGCTCAGAATGCATTCAACTCCACTGTAAACTTGAAAACTGGCTCAGGGTAAACCAACTTTTCTTTAAACACCAGCATAAAACAAAATAACAACAGAACTAAACATGGTCGAAGGAACCATAAAACTACTCAAACTTCGAGAAATCAGGAAATAGGTGTATTTTTAATGGTCTGAAGAAGCTAATAGCAGAAGTACTTACTGGTCTTTTGTGTCAGTTTTTGTTTTATATTAAACTAAGATTTCTCGAAGTTTGAGTAGTTTTATGGTTCCTTTGACCATGTTTAATTCTGTTATTTTCGTTTATGCTGGTGTTCTGTTTGTTTGCAACGGACTATTAGTTCTCGGGGCTGTGATTTGTGTTTTATTTACAGCTTTTCTTAAACCCTAAAAAATAAAATAAACTACTCTTGTTTCTCCCCAAATCTCAAATACCCTCAAAAATCAAGAAAACTGGCAGGAAAAAATGTGGCCAACAGTGTTATTAATAGGAGCAGCAACTTCCACAGGGAATGGCACAACATTCTGACCTAACAGGTAAGTCTTCCCTATTCCTTCTCTCAGGACCAGCAAGAGTGGCTCTACATTGCTAACTGAGGGAGGTGCAACACAAGCTGGATCTGGGATAAAAGATGAATGGTCTAAGGAACCAGTTTTAGCCACAGTAAAGTCACCCACCTGTGGCTGAGACAAATTGCTAGCTTGCTGTCTTGGCAAAGGCTGTTTGTTTAACTTTTTTATTTTTGGGGCTGGAACTGACCATAAGTCCAGGAGACTGTTTCATGGTCAAGCTGAAAATGGTGTCTCTTTCCCAGGGAAACCAAACAACATAAGCCAGTGAAATTTTACTCTTTAAAAGTCTATTTTTTCACCTCAAAACACCATAAAAAGCACTTTAAAAACTCTGTCAGCCATACAAAATAAATAAATAAATAAATAAATAAATAAACATAATTTCTCCACAGAAAACTGGTTTTCAATTACTTCAAAAAACTTTTAAACTGACAGGAAAAAAGTGTGCACCCATTTAAAAGTACAGTAAATATGACAGACTGTTAAAAAACATACTCTTAGCTTATAAATAACTTTCTTAAGCAGTAAAGTGCAATACAATACATTTTTAATGTAGAAGGTTTTTTCCCCAGAGGGAACTTATCTGCCCAGCAAAGGAATAGCACAAGCCAACTGTTGATCCTTGAAAGCCTGCAGAGGAGTGCTCTCTTCAATAAAAGGAAAGTTTTGAAGGACCTGATGCCCAAACCTGTCTTTTCAGTCAGCTCAACTCAGGCTGACTAATGGTTTAGGTGTGTAGAAAGTTCCCTGAAGCTTTGGAAGCTGGCCAACTGTTATATCCTTGGCATAATGTAACCAAGTCTACCGCAGCAGTGATCAATATGATAAGCATCACAGAATTTCATTATGAGTTGTGACCTTTTCGAGGACAGCTGCTCATTCAAAGTCTTTGAAAATCTGGCAATGAAAAGTAACATAAAGTCATCCACTGATGAAAGGACGGGATAGATGCATCAAAAATGATGGTTATGAAAGCTTCATCACTAGAGAGCCCTTTAAAACAAAAGGTTAATGACCACTGTCAAGCAACCGAGTAGAAAATTAATTGAGATTTATTGACAAGAACATGTTTATGCATGATGAGGAGACAATCAGGTGGGTTTTCTCACCTATGGATTTGCAACAGATGGAGCTAAAATTTCTTTCCTAGAAATCAGGGACTAGGCCTGAAAAGCAGAAGCAACTGGCCAGGACAGTGATGACAAACTTCACATTATCAGTGTCACGATGATGTTAGGGAGGAGTCCATCAGTGTGGTAGAGAAAGCTCTACCTCTGGAATACAACACATCAAATGGTCTTGACTTAAAGAAGACGGTGATGGTTCTGTTTCCTTCTAGAATGTGAGGACGATTCTGTGCTTTTTCTTTTGTTTGATTTTTGGGAAATCATTCAAGGTGCTTCAAACTTTGCAAGGGTCATGGGGTTCTCCAACAGCAAGAACATAACTTTAGCTGGGTGGTATATGACTCTAAACAGTAAAGCTATTTCTAGCTATAAAAAAAGCTTTAAGAAGGGATACTGACTGTTTCAAAACAGATATGTTCAAGAAGTGAAGGAAATACAATTTGTACTACTTTTAACATTAAAATAAAATAATCAAAAATTAGTAGAGCAAGTTCTGCTCCAGTTATCATAAGTAACATAAAGGGATGGTTATTCACTGATGGCATAAGGTGTGATCTTGTTTACCCCAAGATAAACCACATGTTAACACTGTTGAGGGAACTCCACCTAAGAGAAAAAAGCTCAAACATTTAATAAGGAACTTTTGGCTGATACTGCCTTGAGGAATAGCAGTCTCCAAGCAATATCCTTTAAAAATACCACTGTCTCACTTCACCCTAGCCAATTACCAAAATTTGGTTAATCATTTAATCAGTAAAAAGCAAGAAACGAGTGAGTTCTAGTACCACAGTACCATTAGTCCACAATAACACTTCCAGATTAATTCTGCTGCTGTAATATATTTATTTTTTTACTTATTGTATTTATCCATCTGTTAATTAGGTAAACCAATAAGCCTAATTGCCTTTTTTATCAGTAACCTGGAAGAGGAATTTGGTTAAGTGACTCACTCCCAGTCATACAGTATGTAAATGTAGACTGAGGGAATCAAATCCAGGATTACAAAATGAAGCTCATTAGCAGGTCATAGCCTAAGGTATCATCATCATCAACCCCCTTGTTCCCATTTGTCTACATGGGGTCTGGATGTTGTGTCATTTGCCACCATCTCTCTCTATTTAATGCCACTCTCCTGCCTTCTTCAATACCCTGGCTTGACTGTTGCAGGTCTTCTCTCACACAATCCATGCTGGATGCCCTTATTTCCTCTTGCCTTCATCCTGTCTGTCCAAAATCTTTATCACCAGACTGTCTTCTGCTTTTCTGCACATGTGCCCAACCCACTGTAATCTGTTCTCTTTCACCTTTTCTACAATTGGAACTATTTTGGCTTCTTCCCTTATGTCCTCATTTCTTTATCTGTCCCACAGTGTGCACCTTACCACCCATCTCAGGAACTTCATCTCCATCACCTCTAATTTACTCAAATGCTCTGACTTTACTGCCCAGATTGCCATACCATACAGTAATACAGGTCGCACCACTGTATTGTACACCTTACTTTTTAGCTTCCTTGGCATTTTTCTGTCATATACTACACCTGACACTCTGTGCCAGATGGCTGCAGCCCCTCTGATTCTAGCTTTGACCTCTTAATTCAGACTTCTCCTCAACCACCCCTCCCAGACACTTGAAGCTGTTAACCTGTTCCACTGTTTTCCCTTCTATCTCAATTCTCATCTTCTTCTGAACTCCACCGTTTGCTACCATTACAACCGTCTTAGCTGTACTCATTTTCATCTCATGTACCTTCAGTTTTGCATTCCATTCCCTTATTCTTTCCTGAACTTGCTCAGAGTCTGCCTGTAATGCCACATCATCTGCATACAGCAACTTTGTTGATCTGTCCCCTCTGACCTGTTTGCTAATGTAGTCCATCACCAGTATGAACAGCAATGGGTTCAGAGCTAAACCATGGTGCACACCCACTCCCAATAGAACCTCTATGTGAGACCAAACACTGTTTGAACGTGAGGCACTGGGTCCTTCTACATAGCTTTCACTAATTCTACCAATGTTTCTGGGACTTCAAAGCACCACAGGACTGCTTAAATCAGCTTTCTTGGGACCTTGTCATTTGCCTTCTCTAAGTCTAAAAATGCCCAGCTGGACTCTTTCCTCATCTCTAGCTTCTTCTCAACTATCTGTCTCACTGCAAACATCAGGTCAGTTGTGCTGCATCCTGGTCTAAATCCGAACTGCTCATCTCCCATCTTACTTTCTACTATTCTCCATATTCATTTATTAATCACCCTCTCCAGAACTTTTATGCGATGCGACAGGAGTATGATATCTCTGTATTGCCCACAGTTGTGAATGTCCCTTTTGTTCTTGAACACTGGTACTAGTATGCTTACGCTACAGTCATCTGGGATGTGCCTTACTCTCCACATTGCTATTAGTACCCTCAGGAGCCATTTCTCCTGTATCTCATCCCACATCTTTATCATATCTGCAGTAGCCTCATCCGAGCCTGCTGCTTTCTCTGACTTCATTTTCCTTAGTACTATTCTTACTTCTTCTAGGGTGGGCTCCTCATCTTCTTTCATTGTAGGCTCTGTCTAGGGAAGTACAACTTCTATGGGTTTTTCTTAATTCAGAAGCTGCTGGAAATACTCTTTCCATCTGGCTTTGATGTCCTGTGGACTGGTGAGCAGACTGTTGCTAGCAACGTTTATGAAGGGGGTCTGACTATCTTCTTTATCTTTCTGTCTTTGCCTTGCAACCTGATACAGTTTCTTTTTACCATCTACTGACTTATTTTCCAGAAGCTGGTAGAGTGCCTCTGATACCTTGTTCTTTGCTATTGCAACTCTTTTCTTAGCTTCTTTGTTAGCCAACCAGTATTCCTTCACAGCCTGGCCCATCTTTTCTATCAATGACTTTTTCCTGCACACGTTCTTGCTTTTGATGACTTCCTAGGATTCTGTATTCCACCTCCAGTTTTCCATATGTACCTTATTTCCATGCCCGGCTTGGCTGTATATCTGTTCTGTACTCTTCACATATGGTGCTTTGAGGCGCTGCCATTTTTCTTCAACTCAACCTATTTCCTCTTCTTCTTCTTGAGGTGTTAGAGCCCTGAGTAATTCCTTGAACTGTTGTGCTTTCTCTTCAGTCAGCCTGGTCTCTGTTGACCTTAGAACCTTTTTTGACCATTACTTACAGTTGATTGTGGCAACCAGTAGCTTATGCAGTGGTCTGACTGTTTCACTGAGGATGACTTTAGAATCGCTGATTTTACCCCATTTCCCTTTCCTTACTAGGAGGAGTGTACCTGACTTGCATGTTGGCCACTTTTGTATTTCTAAAGCATGTGTTGACTACTATCAAGCCATTTACCAGACAGAAGTCAAGAATTTCCTCTCCTTCTTTATTCCTTTTGCCCCACCCATGTGGGCCCGGACAGACCACATATCCTCTTCTGTTTGTCCTGATATTGCATTCAAGTCACCCATTGCTAATACCAGTTCATGTTGCTCTGCCTTATCTTGTAAATCCTACAACTAATGTCTGAATGCACTCTTTTCATCACTATCATAACCCTGCTATAGGGCACAGGCTGAGATTATCAATACCGCCCTATCATTAGGCTGCAGACTGACTGCCATGAGTCTGTCACTAACTCTGATGACATTCCTTACAGTCTTATCATTTCTAATCTGCCCTCCTCCTGAGTAGTAGACTCTGGATCTCAAGCCAAGTGCCTTTGCTGCACTGCCCTTCCATTTTGTCTCCTGGATCCCTAGGATACTCAGATTTCTCCTTATTTTCATATAATCCACTCCCAAGCTGCATCCTGTTAGTGAGCCTACACTGAGTGTACTATTATTAGTTCATGTTTGGCAGGTTGGCTGGTTTTACATCGAGCTTTCACAGAACTATCCCAGGTAACCCAAGATGGGCAACTAAACACTGGCCAGCTTACTGACCCAGTGCTTCTGGGCTTTATGGAGGGCAGAAATTGGCCAATAGAGGCACTAGACCTCTCCCACCATTAACATGTGTCCCTGGCATAAGTTGGAGTAGACCGGGTCCTTAGACCACTTATCACCGGCAAATACACATGTCCATCTGCCGACATAAGTCAACATGACTGAATCACCTAGAGCCATATTTTACACCTTTCAGTGGCTAGCCCTGCCACGGAGCTCAGTCTGTGATCCATGTTCTCCTATCCTGAGGATACTGAGCACCACAGAAGATGTCCAAATGGAATGGTTTATACGACACTTCCCACTATAGGTCATCATGTAGAGCCTGTGCTGCTGCCCACACCTCCATTCTTTGGTGAGTTTGAGATAAAAACACTTAGCATGTTTTTGTAGATGGGAGGAAACCCAAAAAGACATAAGCAGAACGTGCAAACTCCAAACAGGTACTGACAAGGATCAGGCTCAAACCCAATTATGCCAACAGGGGATAGCTTAAACATTTAGTGCTAAACTACCAGAATGCTGACAAAGCAGCGACATGTGTCAGTAGGACACTGTTGACATAGGCTGTATTTTATTAATAAAAGAACACTTATTTCTTCCATGCAATCTGAATCTGCCTTTGTTTATTCAATACTGGGAGGCTAATCAAGAAAGGAAGCAGCAATAGTGTGCCTCTCTTCCCACTGGGAGTACTTTGGGTTCAGTTATGAGCATCTCCCAGTGAGCGCAAAATGTTACTTTCTTCATTGTTTCTAAAAACTGGTCATGTGGCAGATGGCATAAAAAAGAAGTTATGTCTTACCATAACATTCCATCTGAGTTGTTGATCTTCTTCCATTCATCACTGATGGGTACGGTTCCAAACCCTTGGAACCGAGTCGGCCAAATGCCAAACTAGCGTACACCAAACTCTCATGCCACGCTACTACCCACAATGCCCTTATATCCCATACCTCACATTGAGTTTGCAGAACCATAGTAGCAACATATATATAAGAAGCAGAGGCAGAGGCCATCTCTGCGCAAACACCCTAACACACCAAAACGACCCAAAGATCCGCCAATAACCTTGGTGGGGGAAGGTGGGAGGGTGTGATGAATGAAAGAAGATCAACAACTCACAAGGAACGTTATGGTAAGACATAACTTCTTTATCTGAAGTTGTTAATCTTCTTCCATTCCTCACTGATGGGATTGAGTCCCTAGCTACTCCAGAATCTGGGTGGCCCTCATGGAAGAACATTCCGGAGAACCATAGAGCCGAAGGCAACTCTACCCCTGGAGATCAGATCCAATTTGTAATGCTTAATAAAAGTATGGGGTTTAGCCCAGGTGGAAGCTGCACAAATATCATCCATGGAAGCCCTAACATGAAAGTCGACAGAAGCAGCCACAGCTCTAGTGGAATGAGGTTTAATGCGGCCAGGAGCTGATTCCTCCTTCAGAGTATAAACAAAGGAGATGCAATCCCTAAGCCATTCAGACAAGGTAACCTTAGACACTGCCGATCCCTTTCTAGAGCCCGCAAAGGCAACAAAAAGCTGATCTGACTTTCGAAAAGACTTTGTCCTGTCCAAATAAAACCGCAACTGTCTGTGGACATTCAAGGAAGGAAGACAGTATTTCCCTTTGTTGGTATAATTAGGGAAAAACACGGGCAACTCAATGGACTGATTAATAGAGAATTCTGAAACCACCTTGGGTAAGAAAGTGGGATTGGTGCAAAGTGATACTCTGTCCTTATGGAAAATCAAATAAGGACTTTTAATGCATAATGCTTGTAGCTCAGATACACGTCTGGCTGAAGTAACTGCCACCAGATACAAGGTCTTCCAGGACAGAAACTTCACATCACAGGTTGCAGCTGGCTCGAAGGGAGGTAGAGTCAAAGTTTGAAGCACCTTAGATAGACTTCATGATTCCACAGGTTGCCTAATGGGAGGTCTAGAATGAAAAATCCCCTTCAAGAAAGTCTTACACAGAAGGGAAGAAATAATAGGAATTCCGTCTGAACGATAATGGAAATTGGAGATGGCAGCTAGATGCACCTGAATCGTGGATGCAGAAGCCCCGTTAAGGAAAAGCTCAGTCAGGTATTGAAGAACCATTGCTGCTGGAACAGAAACAGGATCCAGAGACAGCTCTTGTGCCCACAAGGAAAAACGTTTCCACTTGTCTTTATAACGTTTTCCGGTAGAAAGTTTGTGGGAGGCCAAAATAATATTCCGTACCGGAGAAGAAAGTGACTCAAGCCTGGCTACTAACGGAAGTGGAGCAACCAAGCTGTCAGTTTGAGAGTGGCCAGATTTGGAGACGACAACCCTTAGGGGTGAGAGATGAGATCCTGATGGAAGTCTAGAATCCAAGGAGGTCGGAGCAGGTGTGGCGGACGGAAGGGGAACCAAACCTGACGAGGCCAGAATGGGGCAATAAGAATCATTCTGCTTCTCAACCGAGTAGCTTTCCTTAAGACCAAGGGGATCAAGGGGATGGGAGGATAAGCGTACAGGAGACCCTTGAGCCATTTGAGAGTCAGAGCATCTCTCGGGGACTCCCCCTGCGGAGGAAAGAGGGCAAAGTAGCTGCTGCACTTCACACCGGAGGGGGAGGCAAACAGATTGCAACAAGGCCGGCCCCAGTGGCTGAAAATTTCCTCCGCCACTTCCGGGTTGAGAGACCATTCATGAGGAAGCAGGATGCATCTGCTCAACCTGTCCGCAATCACATTGGAACTCTCTGGGATGTGTGTAGCAATCAGGAAATGGTTGGTAGCTATCGCCCACTGCCAAATTCTCATGGCTTTGTGGCAAAGGGGGTAAGATCTGGTCTATTCCTGCTTGTTGATGTACCAGACCACAGACATGTTGTTGGACTGGATAGCAATCGGTCCAAGAGGAAAAAGAGGGTGGAGAGCTTGTAACGCCAGTAACACAGCTCTGAGCTCTAGAACGTTGATGTGTAAGTCGACTTCTAGAGGAGATCACGTGCCCTGAACAGATCTTCCCTGAAAATGGCCCCCACACCCTATCAGGGAAGCGTCCGTAGTCACCGTGGTGCTGGGCTGAAGAGGTTGAAAGGGGTGACACCAAAGTCTTTCGTCCATTCTCATCCACCAGAGGAGATCCTGCTTGCAAAGATCGGTGATGAGGATTAGTTCATTCAAAGGATGATGATTGTGTATCCATTGAGTTTGAAGAAGCCACTGTAACAGGCGCATATGAAGCCTGGCCAACAGAACAATGGGAATGGCTGCCGCCATGGAACCCAGAGCCTGCAAAACCTCCCTTGCAGACACTTTCCTGCGGTCGAGTATCACTTGCACTTGTCTTCTCAG
This sequence comes from Protopterus annectens, assembly GCF_019279795.1. Lineage (NCBI taxonomy): Eukaryota > Metazoa > Chordata > Ceratodontiformes > Protopteridae > Protopterus > Protopterus annectens. The sequence goes on from NC_056739.1 coordinate 415,688,207, forward strand.
TCTTAAGAGCCTGTGATGAGGAAGAGATATTAAACCAAGCTGAGTGTTGAACATAGCCCCTATGAATTCCAATTGTTGTGAGGGCTGAAGGTTTGATTTTTCCCAATTGATAGTAATACCTAGAGACTCCACCAGAAACAGAGTGTGGTGCAGGGCCCTGGTCAGTAGACGTTCGGTGGGGGCGGAGAGGAGCCAATTGTCCAGATAAGGAAACACCTGGAATCTGTGCAGTCTCAAGTGAGCTGTCACCACCGATAGACATTTCATGAACACTCTGGGGCCGTCGAGAGACTGAAAGGCAGGGGTCTGAATTGAAAATGATTGGCTCCCTGCCAGAAGCGCAAAAGCCTCCTGGAGTGTTTGTCCATTTTGATGTGGTAATACGCATCCCAGACATCTAGAGAGCACATCCACACACCCTCCCAAAGGCATGGAAGGATGGATTGAATAGTGACCATGCAGAACTTGGTCTGTATAACTGACTCATTCAAATGACTGAGATCCAGAATGGGCATCCAGTCCCCCATCTTTTTTGGCACCAAAAAGAGTCTGGAATAGAACCCTAATCCGCATTGATCTGGGGGGAAGTTTTGGATGACTCGCTTTAGAAGAACCGAAGAGGACTGAATCGGAACCGGGGTCACACCCCGCTCTGAATGGCCCACCTCCAAGACTGATGTTTGAGAAGGGGTTAGTGCAGAAATAACTCTCGGATCCGAGACAGGAACTGAGAAGGCCGTCGGTGCCGGGGCCGGAACCGAATATTCCACCCCCGAAGCAAGGGGTTGAGTAAGGTGAGCTGTCATCAGAACTGAAGCCCACCAGGACTTAGATGCTTCAGGCATCAAAGCAGTTGGCGCCAAAGGAAGGGGTCCAGTTGAAAGCAATGGGCAAGCAGGCCTTGGGACAGAAAGATCCCCATCAGGAGAATACAAAGGAGTCGAAGGAGGAAAAATCCCAACACCTGGAGCGGAACAGGGTCTGGAGATTCCCCTTGCAGTCAATACCTGCTCCATGAGACGAACAATGCCTATTTTGGACACGCTCCTGGCAGACCTAATCGATATCCCGGAAGGAGATTCAGGCCAATCCAGAAAAGGACTGTAGGGTTGCCTGGCAAACGGGTCCACAGAAGACGAATATCTGGTCCATGGTAATGAACTTAAAGGAGCCAAGGATTCTGATTTGAATTGCGTAAACGGTAAAGTCGGCACCGAGAGGGAACTCGGAGCCAAAGTCACAATCAGGGTAATAGACAAAATCGGATCCGAGGTCGTCGAGGCCGGAGCCTGTAAAGGCAGGGTCGGTGCCGAAGTGTCCTGAACCAGACTAGTTGGAACCGAAGAAACCATCAGTTCAGTAGTCGTCAGTGTCGAGCCCGGCACCGACAATTCAGACTTCCCAGAAACTGTGCTAGGTACCGGTCAATGCCCGGAGGAAGATCTACCAGTCTTAGATCGATGATTTTTGCCCCTATCACCAGCCGGTGAAGAAGGGTCTGAGCGAGGACGCTTCTTATCCTTGCCTGGAGGGGTTGAGACCTCCACAGAAATAGCCTCAGAGAAAGGAGAGGAAAGCAATCCTTTCAAAATCAACTTGTTGCACCATTCATTCAATGTCCATTGACTAAAACTCGCACAAATATCAAATGGGGGAGTCGCAGAAAGATGTGACATGCCCAAACAATAAACGCATTTAAAATGCAAGTCACTGTTAGGTAATTTACCACTGCACGACGTACAATGTTTAAAACCTGAAGTACCCTTTTTCTCAGACATAATAACACTCGCTCAAACAGAGAAAGGAAGAAGAAAAAGAGCTAGACTACCAGCAATGGTATGAAGAGTTACCACGAGGGTGGTAAAAGTAAAGAAAAAGGCAAGAAATACCAACAATGGTAAGCAAAGGGATACCTGTGGGTAGAGCTAGACTATAAGAAGACACTATAAGAAAAACTTTTGAAGAAATACCAGTTTTAATAGTTCAAAACTACTTAGCTGGAGAGCTTGGTGAAAATGCTGCTAAATGGATGTGCGGTAAACGAGATCTGGGGTATGGGATGAAGGGCATTGTGGGTAGTAGCGTGGCTTGAGAGTTTGGTGTATGCTAGCTTGGCATTTGGCCAACTTGGTTCCGAGGGTTCGGAACCGTACCCATCAGTGAGGAATGGAAGAAGATTAACAACTTCAGATAGACTGTTTAATAATAAATTAAATTTAGAATAAAAAAAACAAGACTGACATAGTATCTGGGAATCTTTCAACTGAGTAAGTTTCTTTGGTCATTATTTTCAGATGTTATGTCATCTTTATTTTTTTTATTCTTGATTTTGATTGGGTTGCATGGTTTTACTGTATTTCTTTGGTTAATAACAATTTAAATGTATCCAAACTTCCATATTATCTAATACATTCAGGCAAGTCACTTCACATTTTTTGCATATCTAACGTGAAAGAGAGACTCTTGCTGGATTGACAGATGAGTGCTGTGTGCCTGCACAGTCACGATTTTTCAGGAGTTTGCTGCTGTAGGTGGCTCACAGCTAATCACATGTGTACTACTGTTGTCTTGGGATCGATAATATCTTATGTTTGACCAATTCATGTGCTAATAAAATGCCAATACAGAATCCAATGACAAAATCTGAATCTTCCTAGTAAAATCCAGGTAAGTAACATCAAGGATGCAATATGTAAAATACCTCTAAACTTTTTCAAGCATTTGATATTTTATTACTCTATTCAGTATAGAAATAAAAAGAGAAATAGCTGAAGAATAGGCTGTACAAAAGAGATGTAGAAAGGGACAGGGACCTTACTATTAAGAGTAGAAATAGTTCTAAAAGCAGACTAACACAGACTTCCAAGAGGGCTGCACACTCAGTAACAGCTTAATTTCAGCCCTCCCAGTGTGAAAAAGAAACCCAGAAAAGACAGCCAGTAATTTGTCTTTTTGGGTAAATTTCAGTTGCTGGCTAGTAAGTGCACTGCCTGGAAGCCAGCAAAGAAGAAATTTAGAGAACGTGAAAGAAAACCAATTACAAAAGGTGAGGAGAAAACACACTGACTGGAAAGAATCCTGCAGCAGTTCAGCAAAAAGCAGTTAAAGCTCCAGTTTTGCTGCAAGACATGACTCTAGAGGAAAAAATAAGTCAAATGTGCTCAGACTTAATTAAAATAAATGAAATGATGGAGTATGTATATCAACTCAAATAACAAAAGAGTGGGAAAATGGAACACGTTTTAAACAAATATTCAGATGAGCTGATAAAACTGCAAAAATCAGAGGTCGAAATGAAGAAAAGGCTGCCTGAATATGATACTTCTCAAGAAGAGAAGTTTAAAAAAATGGTAGAATTAGAGGACAGTGGGAAAACCTAAGATTTTCTGCTGTACCAGAGAGACTGGAAGGAACAGACTGTATTGATTTTATGAAAGCACAAATAAGCAAATGGACTAGTATTCCACAGCAAGAGTTGTTAACTGCAAGATTGTGTGTATGTTCCAAACCTGGCCATGAGAAAGCAACTCAGACCTTAAATAATAAAGTTGCAATCCTACCAACATATTGTGTTGATTCTGACAAAACTATGACAGAAGGACAAAGTACTAAAAGTGGGAGACAGAAGAGTGCTTGTGGAAAATGATTACTCACTGTACACCAGGCAGAAGAGGAGTAAATTTATTCCAGCAGTCAGGGAATGTTGAGAAGCAGGAGTGAGATTCAAGCTGCTGTGTCCAGCTAACTTCAGAATATTTTTTTCTTGGTGGATATAAGTCATTTTTAATGCAGAACATGCTAAGGAGGAAATAAAAGGTTGTCCAACAAAAAATGAGCTATCAAATAGAGGGGGATTCTGCTTCTTATTCTTCTTATAATAAAGCTCATAGAAAGACTATGCCAGTGAAACCTTTCCCAATGTTCCAGAGGAAAATGTTTGAGAGAGAGGAAATAGCACAGAAGTAGACTAGAAGACCTAGGAGTACATTGGAAATGAACCAAAGGATGGAGTAAGGAGATGGAGATAAAAAGGAAGAACACCAGCAACTCAGAAAATAATGAATAAATGTGGGATTACAAATCATATTCGTGAAATATGGTTGAACAAGAAAACCTGAAAATATTGGACTTATTTGTTCATAGGTTCATAGGTGTGTACTAGGCTAATGGCCCTGGGGCTTAGCAAGCCTAGCCTTAGGATTACCCTGACATCGTGCCACCCGACCTTAGTTCCCAATGCCTCTGTCGAGTAGAGCCACTGGAGTTATCCCTGGGGTGAATTTTCTATTTCCCATCCACTCATCAAGATTTCCCTTGAAGAGGGTCAGTGAGGTGCTCTGCTTGACATGTATGGGAAGGCTATTCCATAGCATGGGCAGTCTCTGGGTTCTGAACCTGTCCCTCCAGTACGTTCTGTTGATTGTGGTAATGAGGTTGAGGTCTCTGGAGCGTGTGGTGTGGAGGGATTGGGATTTCTTTAGATGTAGCATTTCTAACAGAGCTGGGTCAGACATGGCTTTGTAAGTCAAGCAGAGATTGCCTCTAAGTAGGTGATATGAGACAGAGAATAGTTGGAGTTTTTTGAGTCTGTCCATATAGGACAGGTGTTTAAGGCTTAGGATCCTCTTTGTGAGGTACTTTTGTGGCCTCTCCAGTTGTTGCAGCTGTCTAGTGAGGTACATGCCAAATGGGGCACTGTACTCGATGACTGGCCTAATGAGAGAAGACTAGAAGGAGACAATGATCTCTTTCTTCCTGGATGCAAAACCCTTAGTAATGAGATGTGCCACATAGAAAGACTTTCTGACCACAGTGGCAATGTGGTGATCAAAAGAGTGCTGTCAACCTGTGTTCCCAGATCTCTTATAATGCCTTCTCCATTCAGTGGACTACCATCAATGTGGTAATTCATGGGAACCGGGTTTTTCCAAAGGGGATAACAACACACTTTTTGGCATTGAGCATAAGGGCATGGTTCTGACACCAGTCGTTGGTCTCATTTAGGCCATTTTGTAGGATGTCAACATCACTTGGGGAGTTAATAATAGTTCCCAACTTGCAATCGTCTGTGAACTTTGTCAGCCAGAGTCCCTTCGTGTCGGCCTGGACTTCAGAGAAGTAGATACCAAACAGGAGAGGACCCAGGACCGAACCCTGTGGGACTCCACTCATGATTAGTTGGCACTGACTTGGAGTCAGCTACTTTCACACTGTGGGTTCTATCTGTGAGCCAGTTTTCAACCCACCTAGTGATATAGGGGTTGATGCCTAGCTTAGTGAGTTTTTCTATGATCCCTGAGTGGGGAATGGTATCAAAGGCCTTGGCCAGATCAAGGTAGGCTGTATGAACCACCTTGCCTTCATCCACAGCTCTGGTGACTGGCTCAAAGAAGTCGATCAAGTTGTGCAGGCATGATCTACCCTTTACAAAACCAAACTGTGTGGGATCCAGAGTTTGGAGATTCCCTATATCCTTGTTTATTAGGTCCATGATGATGCGTTCCATAGCTTTGCATATCAGACTTTGTCAGGCTAATGGGGCAATAGTTCCCAGGGTCTGTAGTCGCTCCTCCTTAGTAGAGAGGAGTGATTGTAGCAGTGCGCTATTCGGTAGGGACAAAACCTGGGGTGAGGTTGTGATTGAACAGAGCACACAGGTGAGGTGCCAGTTCACTCTGTAGTTCATATAGAACACAGCCAGGGATATTGTCAGTTACCATAGAAGCTGTATTCTTGGCCTTGGACAGTGATGTTTTAACCTGTGCAGTAGTAATACTGGGTGCCTGGCAATCTACTGGTATTGTGTTTGGTCCTTTGGGGGGGGTAAAGTTGGCACTGAATCTGTCGGCCAGTATACTGGCAACATATGTTGGCTCAGTGTAGGATGCACCATTGTGCAGTAGCTCAGAGCAAATCTGGGTATTGCCATGGAGATTCTTTACATAATTATAGAAGGCCTTGTAGTTGTCTTTACTGTCTGCTGCAATTATGTTTTCATAGCTAGCTTTAGAGGATTTGATGAGGGATCTCAGCTTTTTGTTGAGGCTGATAAGGGAGTTTTTCCATTCTTGGGACTTCACCTTATTTCGCATCAGTTTTCTCCTTCTGTTGTAGAGTTTGTTTATGGCAGGAGACCACCAGATGGGCTTCCTTTTTTTGGCAGAGAGCATCTTGTTTCTATTGAGTATGGTGAGATCCATGCATTTGTATAGATGTTCGTACAGTGCATTGGTGTATGATTTGGCAGTCATGCAACTATTCCCCATTTGCATGCGTGCCGTGAAGTTAGCCACCTCTGTTTTTAGGAGCCCAAAATTAGCTTTGGAGAAGTTTTTCATGGTGGTTACCTTTGTGGGGAGGTGGGGGTGGGAGGGATGTGGATTTCCAAGGTGATTAGTTTGTGGTCGGATCCAAAGGGAGGAGCTGACTATTAGTGTAGAGCAACAGTCGCCCATGTTAGTAATGACCAGGTCAACGATGTTGCTACCTCTAGTGGGGGTAAGTATGAGCTAGTCCAGGGCATTGGAATTAATGAACTCCAGGAAACGTTGGGCAAGTGTATTGGTACATGAGTAGTTTTCCCAGTTAATGGAGGGTTAGTTGAAGTCACCTAGTATGAGAGTGTTAGGTTGGACCCTAATATTCTCCAGGGTGCTTAGGAATGTGGAGTGTGAGTCCTGCGACATGGTTGAGGACCTATAGAAAGCTACAACCTGAATTGCTGTCTTACCCAGTGTTAGCTGCACCTGAAGTATCTCTGATGTGTTATGTTGGGCTACCAGTCTGAAGGTGTGTGCATCCTTTATGAATATGGAAACACCACCGCCTTTGGAGCTTCGGTCCAAGTTCTGGGGCTGAAAGGTGTGGAAAGAGTTATAGCCTGGTAGTGTAGGGGTGCTTTCTGCTGCCTAGAGACAGGTATCTTTTACAGCACAGATGTCGATGTTCTCCATTTTAAGGAGTGCTTTGAGCGAGTGCATTTTGAGATTTAGACTTCTAGCGTTGAGCAGCATGACCCTCAGACTGCATTTGTTTGTAGCTGTTATGGTGGTAATTTTGTCTTTGGAACACCGCCTAAAAAAGGCACTATAGGGGTAGCAAGATCCTTGGCCAGTATCCAGAAGCCCAGGGGTGACAAATGCAGGCCATCTCTGGCAAAGAATCGAGGTCTGCCAATCATGTCATCCCAGGCAGACAGATACTGGATCCCCTTAGAGTGACACCAGAAACTTAGCCAGTTGTTGAAATCAATCATTTTCTGATTGTACTGTGGTATCATTCTGGGTGATGGTAGGATGCTGCTCAGGGCCAGGGTCATACCCGTCTGGGCTACATAATCCGAGAGCTCCTCTATGTCTCTTTTCATGTAGTCCAGGGATGTACGTCTCAGGTCATTCACACCCACATATACAATGACTGAGTCATATTTGTACCTGTTGTTGAGGGACCTGAGTGCGTGCATTATGTGGTGAATTCTGGCAAGTGAAAGGCAGCTAACTGTTACTTTCTCCTTATTCAACCTAGTGAGTGGGACATCAGTGTGCCTCACTATCGAGTCACCTATGACTAGTGTGTTGGGTATGCTGTTTTGCCTTAGGGGCTTTGGTTGAGTGGCAAACTGTTTAGGAGAGTTTTGTGTCTCGTGATTAGTGTTGTGTCATCTTTGCTAAACCTCTAGGGGGCTTCAAAGCATATGTCCTACTTCACATGAACATTAGGGAAAGAGGAAGGAAACAGGTAAAAATAAAAGTTATGCACTCACTATAATTATGCATCTGTATTGTCCATTCTCATTCGTCTTTAATGAATGGGTTCGGATCAGATCCTCAGATTCAAACCAGCCACTTTCTTGAGATTCAGACTCTCAAGCTCCTCCCTTAACCATAATGCCCCTGACCAGTGTAGTACCTCACATCGAGTTTGCTGCTATTATACCATATGACAACAAGCTACCTCAATATAGCTATGACAGAAAAAAGGGATAGTTGAAAGATCAGAAGCTCAAACAGGAACTATGGTTCCTAGCAGCAATTATGTTAGGTCTCACCCAAAGACATGGCTAGGGGGAAGATAACAGGGAAGTTGGGGAAGAATGAAAATGGACAATACAAATACATAGCTATGGTGAGTTCATAACATTTATATCTGACATTGTCATTTTCATTCATTCCTTAATAAATGGGAGACAGTCTCCAGCAATGGTTACCTTGGGTAGCTCTCATGGAAGGATGATCCAGAGAACCACAGAACTGAATGCTGCCCTGTTTCTTCGGATGGTATCCAATTTGTAATGAGAAATAAAAGTATGAGCATTAGACCATGTGGCAATTGCACAAATGTCGTCAATAGAAGCTCTAGCCCAAGAAGCAGCTAATGTAACCATAGACATAGCTGAATGAGATTTGGTTGTCTTGGTAAGGTTATGCCTTTCAAGGAATAAACACAGGAAATGGAAACTGCTATCCATTTAACTGGTGTAGTTTTTGAAACTGGTTTTCTCATCTTGTTATTGGAGAAGAAGACAAACAATTGATCATTTTTTTCTAAATTCCTTAGTCCTATGAAGGTAAAAACAAAGTTGCTGATGGGCATTTAAAAGATGAAGGCTATATACTCTCCTTTATTGTCAAATTTGGGAAAGAAAAATGGTAAATTGATAGCTTGACTGATGTTTGATTTAGGGGCCACTTTTGGTAGAAAAGAAGGATTAGTATGTACGTTAACTCTTTCCTTGTGGGAAATCAAATATGGTGGTTTCAAAGAGAGTGTTTGGAGTTCAGATACTCATCTTGCTGAAGTAATACCCACCAAAAAAACATTTTCCAAGATAGAAACTTAAGGTCTACTTTAGCTGAAGGCTCAAAGGGCGGATGTACCAATATCTGTGTAACCACTTTGTACTTTGCTGTGATTAAACGTTTGCTGTGTGTTATCTTGGTGCATTTTTTACTTTTTACCTTTCATTTGTATTTATTTCTGCACCAAGGTTTTACCCAACACAGTTTCTTTGGTTTTCAATATCTGTAACATACCAATATCTTTAATACCAAAGCCAGATCCCGAGGTGGAGTGGGATCTCGAATTGAAGGCCTAAGCAAAAATGTACCTTTTAAGAAGGCTTTACATAACTTGGATGAAGCTAAAGGAGAAGCATTATCTCCAATGTGGTAGTTGGAGATGGCTGCCAACTGAACTTTGATGGTGGAGAAACTTGCTCGGGTTTGAAAAATGGAGGCAAAGAAATCTAAAATAGTTGGGAGTGGAGCAGTAAAAGGATCCAAGTCTCTCTGATGAGCCCACAAGGAAAACCTTTTCCATGTACTCATAAATCTTCCTAGTTGAAGGTTTGTGAGACAAGAAAAGAATTTGGTGAACTGGGGAGGAAAGGCTGGAATGTTTAGCCATCATTGGAAAAGGAAAAAACATGTGGTCAAGGTGAGGCCAGTAATATCTGGATGAATCATCCCTGAGGGGTGTGACAGGAGATATGGAGTGGGATCCAATGTCCAAAGAGGACATACTAGGTAAGACCATAGGAAGAGAAACCACACCTTGCCAAGGCCAATAGGGGAAATTAGGATTACTTTTCTCTTCAGCTGGAGGTCTATGTGAAGAAACTTGGGTATTAGATGCAGGGGAGAGTAAGCATAAAGGAGACCAGAGGGCTAAACATGGACTAGAGCATTTCTCAGTGAATGTTCTTGAGGGCAAATTAGATCAAAGAACCTGCTGCATTTGTTGTTGAGGGGAGAGGCGAATAAATTGCAGCATGCTTGACCCCGTTTGTGGAATAGCATATTTGCCACTGATTGATTGAGAAACCATTTGTGAGGCATCAGAATTATCCTGCTGAGCTTGTCCGCTAAGTTGTTGGACTTTCCCTGTATGTGTATTGCTACCAGGAAGCGGTTGGGGGCGATCACCCTCTGCCAAACTCTCATTGCTTCTCGACATAAGGGATAGGATCTGGATCCCCAGTGTTTATTGATGTACCAGACTGCTGACATACTGCCTGAATAGCAATCATTTCTAGTGAAAGACAACTCTGAAGGGCCTGCAACGCCAAATGCTCAACTCTCATCTCTAGGAATTTATATGCAAATTGGTCTCTTCTAGGGACCACATTCATTTAATGGTCTGTCTGAAGTAATGCCCCCCACCCCAACTGGGAGGCATCCATGGTCAATGTGACATTTGGGGGAGGAAGAATAAATGGATACCCTTGACAAATCTCTTTGGAGTGTATCCACATCAGGAATTTTCTGCAAACCTGAGATAATTTTATTAGATGTTGTAAGGGAGGTTGATGAAAAGACCATTGTACTACTAGAGTCCATTGAAGAATTCTTGTATGAAGATGAGCAGTAGGTATTAAAGTTACTGCAGCAGCCATTGACCTTAGGCCTTTGAGTACCATTCTTGCTGGGGGAGAAGAATGAGAAAGAACCTGTCTGACATACGATTTCAAAGTAAGAACTGTGTTTTGAGGCAGAAGAGCTAGACAATTGACTGTATCTAGATGAGCCCTCTATAAACTCCAAGACTTGAACTGGTTGAAGTTTTGACTTGGCCAGATTGATAATAATTCAAAGAGATTGAGAAAATTGGCATAAGTAATCCCTGGCTCTTTCTAGAAGATGCCTGGTCAGTGCTGTAAGGAGCCAGTCATCTAAATATAAAATACTCTGAATCTGTGCAGTCTATTTGGTGAACACCCTGGGAGTTATGGTGAGACTGAAAGGCAGGGGGTTGAACTGGTAATGACTGGCACCCAGACGGACGTGTAGGTATCTTCGAGAGCACCTGTTCATTCTGATGTTTTAGCACGTGTCTTGAAGATTGTGAGAATACATGCAGTCATCCTTCTGCAGAAGAGGCAGAATGGACTGAACCATGACCATCTGGAATTTTGAATTCTGTACAAACTGGTTCAGATAACTGAGATCCAGAATGGATCTCAAGTCCCATGTTTTCTCTGGCACTAAAAGAACCTTGAGTAAATTCTGGAACCTCTTTGGTCTGGAGGGACCTCTTGGATGACTCTTTTGTCCAGCAGTTTTTGAATTTCCAGAGCTGCCAATTCCCTCTGATTGGGTGGAACATCAGGGAGACATTTTCTTTTCCTTTGGGGAACTCATAAAAAGGGAATGAAATATTCTTTGGATATCATGCTTTGCACCCATAAATCTTTTGTGATGGTTATCCAGGCTTTTAGATGTAAGGGCAAGAACCCCAACCCAACTGCCTCCAGACTGGGACAGTCAAGCAACCATTCAGGAGCAATGAAAGAATCTGTCTGAGAAAGAATTTCAAGAACCTTGCTTCTGTGGACCCCCTCTGCCAAGTGTGTTGCATCTTCCATTGTAGCTATTTCCACATCTGCCTCTGGGAAGAAAGTCTCTGCATGACTCTTGGAAAGGTCCTTGAGATTTTCAGACCCACATCTTTGTACACTGCATTGATTCCTAGAAAAGGGTCACTGTGGCGTAGAAAGGTGGATTCACATAGCAGACAAGATCTTTCCATCCTTCTCACTGTGGGAGAGTGTCTCTTTAAATGCTGTCCCAAACAAAGAAGCTCAATCAAAAGGATTGTTGATGAATGATGCCTTGAAGGGCTCCACAGTCGCACACAGGCATGTCTCCTAATGGCTATGCCTTGACCATCAGCCTGTGAGGAACCTTCAGCTGCATGTGAGATTAACCTCATTGAAGTGTTAGTAATGGACTGTAGGGTGGCCAGTCGTGAGGAGAAGGACTTTTGTTCCTCTGCAGACATGGACTCCTTCTTAGTATCTGCTGAAACAACCATGGCATCTACAGGAATACCTTTGGTCCAGTGTTGTCTGTCAGTAGGAACACTCAAAACCTTATCTGGACATTTGGAGATCGGATCTATGGAGTCCAGTTCCCTCCATGTTCTGCAGGAGACAAGGTCTATAAGCTCATCCACAGGTGGGGGTAACACAAAATGTAGATGGACCAGACCCAAAGGCTTCCCAAAACACTGATTCTTCCTGGGAAGGGGTTTGGGAAGGCCAACTACCTTTCTGGTGTAGGATCTCTAAGATGTCTCCAATGGAGATATCTTCAGGTGGAGATCTAATGGACCCTTCCCCTTCATCAAAATCAGTGTCTTTTGTGAGAGATTCCTGCAGTGAATCTAACTGCCTCCTCTTGCAAGACCTCTTCTGAGGAACCTCTTCAGTGAGATGTTCTGGGGATGTGTCAGACAAGGCTGGGAGTTCCCTGTGGAAATTGCTTGGAAGATCATCTGGGCTGGCTGTTCCTGAGGTGTATGATGAAAAGACTCAGACACAGGATCTGAAGAAGAACAGGGACTGGATCCAAAGCAGCAAGAGTCAAAACTACTCTGGGATGCAAGAAAACCCTCTCCATCACCTTGAAAGCAGAGGGACCAGGAAAAACCAAGGATATCCTTACCAGAGCTGAGATTCTCAGACCAGAAAATCCAAGGCCCTCCCCAACCCTCTGCTCCAATGGAGGAGTCAGAGCCAAGCTGTTTAATACTGAGGCTCCAAGAGAAAGCAATGTCTCCAAAAGCTTTTGAGTCAAAGTCACACCCTTAGATTTGATGCCGATGATTCAGCTCCGAGAACTATTGTGCTTCAAAGGAGTAGGAACCGAGTGGATCAGAGAAGTCACCAGAGTGGAAGATAGAAGATTCTTCAGATCCAGTGGTTTGACTCTCAGGGATCTCAGATCCAAGGTCTCTGAAATGGCAGGTCAGATCAGAGAAGGAGCAACTACAGACTAGAAAGGAGATTTAAGCTTCATGGATCTGATGGGACATGGAGCCGACAGGACTCCCATCTGGATATGTGTTCTCAGGAATTTTCTCATAATTCTGTCTAGATGACCTAATGGAAGAGGAAGTGTATGGTGGCCTGGACACCTTTTGGGGCATTTCGTAATGAAAATTAGACCTCAATCTCGGATATACCAGCTCAACTGAAAATCTTCAAATACAGAGACAAGGAGATTTGGCAACAACAGGCATCAGATCCGAAGCCTTCAGATATGAGCTCTTAGAAACCTGCTTGGGTGGATCCGATAAAGGTGTGGATTGAGGAGACTGTGCAGCTAAGCATTTTTGGTGCTTCTTAGATTTTTGAGAGGGGGTTTGAGCCCCTGAGGAATAAGGGTCTATTTTAAGCTCTCGAAAGCAGTAAAACCCAAATCGCATGACACGGAAAGAGCGAACAGTGAATACATCAAACGAACAAAACCACAAAAGGGGAAATATCGAAATCTTATAGTTTGCCTGTCTGCGGTATAGCTCCGTCAGATAAGTGTGCAATAGTTATGGATCTTAGGGTTAGGAAGGGGTTAAGGTAAGTGCATAGGTAGATAGTGTATGTAAGGTTTTGTGTAGGTAATGTATGTAAGGTGTTCTCTGTCCCTGAAATGAAACGTGATTAAGGTTTGTTGTTCTGCTGAAAACTGAGCCATTAAAGTGCACTAGCATGAAGTAATTTGGAGCTACTTAAGTAATATTTGTTTAGGAAGCCAGGATTTACAGAGCATTCAATGTCACCAGTCCTTGTTTACTGCTTATATAATATGAGGCTTTACTAAATTTGTTATATAGCTCCCAGAGAAGCACTATTTTTTACTTGGCTTTGAACAAGAATTTGAGATATTATCTTGCATATGTTTTATACAGGATGTATGGTTTGGAGTTGTTACTATTCATTTTAGAATATGATGTTCTGTTATAAGTGGATATAGTTATTTATGTATGAGTGAATTTTAGCATAAACTGTAAATGATATATATTTTTTGCAAGTCAGGTGAGTGTTTTCCTGTTTTGAATGTTATGACATTGAACATGATGACTTTGGCATTCAGTAGTCTTCAGTTTCTAGTTGCAGCATTGTTAAAAACTTGATGGGTAGGGTTCATAGAATTATGATGTCGTAACTAAGCTAGACATTCTAAAGGATGCCTTTAATGACTACCCTCTATATTAGTAGTTGTTGTTTTAACGTGATTTTATTAAAGTCTGAGGAAGTGTTCGGTTCAGAACGCAAAAGCGCTTAGTTTTACTAATAAAGCAATTATTTTTAAGCCGCCGAGTCATGTGGAGGAATTTTAATAACTTTGTTCCTGTTGATTTAATTGAAAGTGTTGATATGCATCCAACTAACTATTTCAGATCATGTCCCAATAATGACTAACTAAAAATGCAGGCTAATGAAATAAAAATAGGACACTTGTGCTTCCTTGTCTATCTGTTAAACAGGATTTTAAGGAATGGGTAGTGAAAATTTGCTTTATTAGAGAAGATCGAAATTTCTTCAGAAAATATATCTAAGGAGTAGGATAAATGAAAGTGGAATTTAAAAATAGGGTAGAAGTAGAGCAAAAAGTGATATAGTTAAGAAGTAACAAGAATTATTTAGAGGGACTGCCAAAGGTTAAAGTTTTGCAGAATGGTGGGAATCTCACAAAACAAGAACAGACATAGCCGCAGAGTGCTAAAGAGAAAATAATGGACTACCTGGATAATATGCTTGAATTTAGAAAGACTCCTGTTAAGCAACTATTTTTGATAATAACTCCAGAGCACAAAAGCTTTTAGCACAATGGCTCACGAAATAGGACACTTGTGCTTCTTTGTCTATCTGTTAAACAGAAAGGATTTTTAGCAATGGGTAGTGGAAATTTGCTTTATTTTTGCTTTTCGGATGGAGCAGTGGTGCAGCGGTAGCATTGTCACCTCACAGCAAGAGGTTCTCTGGTTCGATTTTCGGCTGGGGTGCTTTCTTTGTGGAGTCTGCATGTCCTCCCTGCATTCGTGTGGTTTCCTCCCATGTTACAAAGACATGCATCTGGAGCTTTTCTCCCCGAGCCTCCACTGAAAATTGGCTTTGTTCCAAGTTGGACTTTCCCTTTTAACAAATGATAAATAAAATAAAATTAAAATAAATGGAAAGTAGAAAGGGTTACTGCCAAGCTTAGGAGCCTATAACAGGGAAAATAACCAGAGCTCCTGTGGAGATATTAGAAATATTTTGGACATTTTATGAAAATCTATATAAAACAGAGAAATGTAGAAATCAAGAAAAAGTACAACTGGAAATGTTCATGTAAGAATTAAATATGCCAAATACAGAGGCTTGATTACTAACAGGATAGGAGGAGATGAGATAAAAATGGAGAGGACCCCACCCACTTTAATTTGCGCCTCTGATCCCTCATATATTCTTCTAATCAACCTAATACTTCTATCAGGGAAAGCAAATGCTTCCATTGCCCTGCACATGAAGTCCCAGTCTACTATGTGAAATGCTTTCTCTGCATCAAGACCCACCATTAAAAGTGGTATTTTTTTACATTCTGCTTCCCTCTGGATCATCAATGTTCTGTTAATATTGTCAAATGTTTACCTCCCCTCCACAAAACCACACTGATCCATATCTATCAATTTTGGTATAATTTTTGCCATTCTTTTATCCATTATAGACATAAACACTTTATAATAATGGTTTTGTATTGAAATGGGCCTGTATGAAGCTGGATCTGATAAATCTTTACCCTCTTTAGATATTACCATTGCCACTGCCTTCTCTGATGCTGGTACTTCTCATCCTCTTACAATACTGTTAAACAAAACCTTCCAGATATTTATCATTTTTTTCCTTCCTAGCTTCCAAAGTTCCACAGGAATACCATCTGTTCCTGGGGGCTTGCCAACAGATTAATTATACATAGCCATTTTTATCTCATCCCTGTCTATCCTGTTAGTAACTGAGCCTCATCTACCACTAACCTTGACATATTTAATTTTTCCATAAACATTTTAATTTGTACCTTTTCTTGACCTCCATATTTCTCTGCTTTCTACAAACTTTCATAAAATTTCTGAAATATTTCTAATATTTCTACATTGTCTCTTGTTATAGGCTCCACAAGTCTGTTGACAGCCCTTTCCACTTCTATTACCTGAGCTGTTGTGCTAAAAGTTTTTGTGCTCTAGAATTATTATCAAAAACAGTTGCTTAATAGCAATCTTTCTAAACTCATGCATATTATGGAGATAATCCCTTATTTTCTGTTCAGCATTCTGCAGTTGTTTCTTTTCTTGTTCTGAAAGATTCCCCATATTTTGCAATAATTTAAACATTTATCAATCCCTCTAAATAATTCATGCTACTATTTAGCCATATCTCCCTTTCTTTTATTTCCACCCTAGTTTTAAACTCCACTTTAATTTTATCCTGCTCCCTAGCTATGTTTTCAGAAAAAAAATCTATCTTCTCTAGTAGCTCCTGAATTAATAGCAAAACCCATTCCTTAAATTCCTTTCTTTTCAACCGATAGGTGGGAAAGCACCATTATCTCATTTTTATTTCATTAACTTGCATTTTTATTTTAGTTACTTTGGTGCGTAATCTGAAATAGTTATCGGGTATGTTTTAAGACCTTCAATTAAATGGACATGTTCCTTTGAGATATAAAATCTATCTAGCCTAGCCCGGTTTTTGTATCTCAGTGAGTAATATGTAAATTCACTCAGAACTCCTAGCACTGAATTCACATCTTCCATGCCAAACATTTTCATAAATTTCTTCAAAAATCTACCCTCTTTTGTTATCATTATTTTCCCTTCTAGGCCCCCCAGACACATCTTCACTGTTGCAAACCAAATTCCAGTCTCTACCTATAAGTAATATTCCTTGCTGAAAGCTGATTATTTCTCCCATAATTTTCTTAAGCTCCATCATAGCAGTTTTAGGGGGGATGTAAATGCATGCCTGTGCAATCCTCCTCCCTAGCCAGTAGCTCCTTATAACTATGTATCTTCCATTATTATCTTATTTCCTTTTCTATCACATTAAAACTGAACAAATAAAAAGAGAGAAGAAGGGTGAAAAAGAAAAAAAAAACAAACAAAGCAAAAGCACCTGTTTATATTAGTATCCCATTGCATTAGAAAAAAAAACAGAAAACTTTACTTCATGTCTAACTGGTTTTGATATTATCTTTAAAGCTGTCACACCTGGGAAATCCTCTGATTGTTTTCAGAGAATATTATGTCCTAGCCAATTTATCTGTTCTTTTTTTTGTTTTCCTTCAGCCAGTCCCCTTCCACCAGACTGTCTGCAGTTTCTCTTTATCATACTGTCTCCATGGAGACATGAAGACAAGCTGCAGAAATGCTACTTAGTATACATTCATGCAATTGCTAGAAAAAAGAGCCTCATAATATTCAATGTTCTTTTTCATTTACTTGCTCTCTGTCTTAAAGCAAACATCCTTAGTCATTTCCTCATGCAAGAATGAAAATAGCATATTAATTTGAACTGTCATGCCTTTTTACCATGCTCTTTTTTTTAATCATTGCATTGCCTACATTTCTTAAAACCGTACAAGAAGAAAAAAAGAAGAGGGGAGCAAAAGAAAAACACCACCTGTTTACAATCCCCATTACACTTAAAAATAGCAAGCAAAGAAAACCATGCACCACAAATACAGTACTGTTAAGAAAAGAAAATGTTTTCTTTACTTACAGTTATCATTCTCCCCATCTTCCCCTCTCCAAAGTATTTTTCCGAACATTAATGACATGAAGTAGGGCATATACTTTAGAGTCCCCCACACATCAAAGGCATTTTGAAAAAGTCCAATATTTCCAGATTTTCTTGTTCTTTCATATTTCACAGATATAATTATTGCATTGTAAATCACACATTAAGTTACTGATTTTATTACTGTTCTTCTCCATCACCCAAATCCTGTCTCTGGTTCATTTCCAACATACTCTTGATTCTTCTAGTCAACTCTTGTGCTCCCTTCCTTCTCTCCAACATTTTCCACTGAAATACTAGAAAAGATTTCACAGGTGCAGTCTCTCTGTGGTCTTTATTACCAGAGGAACAATTAGCAGAATCTCCTTCTGTTTCACAGCTCAGTTATTGTTGGACAAACTTTTGTACCTCCTACTTAGCATGCACTTAATCAAAAACTGATGTTGTCCCTCCAGGGAAGAATACCTTGAAGACAGCTGAATACAGCAGTATGAATCTTACACCTACATCATGACATTCTCTGAATAGTGGAATGAATTTACTTCTCTTTTGCCTGGTGTACAATGAGTAATCATTCTCTACAAACATTCTGCTGTCTCCAACTTTTAGTATTTTGTCCTTCTGCCACAGTTTTGTCAGAATCAACTCCTGCTAGTAGGATTGCATGGTAAAGAGTGCCTCGTAGTTGAACATGCATATCCTCTGCAGTGACTGGTGCTCCTGTAATGAGTTCTGAGATACATTATTTAGGAAATGGTGACAGTGACACAGAGAAGAAATTAACTATAAACACTGTAAAACAATGAATTGATTGATTAGTCTTACTTGTAAAATAGTGTGTTAACCGCTGCTTCACAGAAGTAATCGTTAATGTGGGTAGTGAGAAGTGTGTGGTCCCAGCCATCAGTCACATGACCACCATAGTTTATACCTGAAATGAGATATTTGAGGGCATCCCATAGAATATCCTCATATTCATTGAGCTACGAACTCAGAAGGTTTTCAGATACCTATGGAAAGAAACATGGGGAGAAAAGGCATTAATAAAACTACTCATGGTAAAGGAAGATAAAATTAAAGGCACCCATCAGAGCAAATAGCTAACTTAAAGAGATTTACTCAAGAAAACACAGCATTTTGCAATTGTTGAGCAAGGATCATAATTTAATAAGCAAGCTTTTTATTCATTTTATAGTGGTTCTAGGTAAGACCCTGCAAAAGAGAGAAAAATGAATGTCAACAAAATTATTTGAGGCTACATTGATTGCTTATTCTGGATAAGGATGAGATTTCTATGCCTAACAAAAGGCAACTTTGTTAAAGAAACATGGACACTGAAGGCAGAGCAAGACTTCTCCCCTTGTCTGTCAGTTTGTCTGCTTAATTAATAATCTTCAGCCCCTGCAGCTTCTTTTTTTGCCACCTCCCATCAACAACTGCAGTTTGTTTGTTTCATACATTTTTAATTTCCTAAAACTTTGTAACCATAGTATTTCTTCAGGAATGTTATTTAAACCAAGCACTACACAATTTATATATAAAAAAAAAAAACATTTATGCATTTCTTCAAACCTGTCCCCATCTCCTTAGATGCTGCCCTCTGTTATGCCTCTCCTCCATTCTTCAGATGCTACCCTCTTGATGTTATGCCTCTTTTTTATGTACTCATTCATTAATTAATTTCAATTAGTGACAGGGATAATCCAAATAAAGCAGAGCCCCAGGATGTATGTGTGTGTGTGTGTGTGTGTGTGTGTGTGTGTGTGTGTGTGTGTGTGTGTGTGTGTGTGTGTGTGTATCTGTACACATGCAGAGCTTGATCATAGTCAAATGCAGCCTAATCAGGGTAACAGACTGCCCCCCTACAGCAACTTTCCCATAAAACACTGCTACAACCTGTCAGTGCATGGACTACTAGTACTATTATCATAACATATGTCCTTTTAATCTATGCACCTAAATATTTCATCTTAAAAAGCCCACATAAATATGGGTACTACTGAACCAATTTATGTGTGGGTACATAGTTTACTACTATAGCTTTTGTTTTATCTTCATTTATTTTTATACCATGAAAAAAATGAAACTGTTTCAAAATGATATGCAACAACACATAGAAAGTACTTTATCCCAGACCCCAAAAATAAACTAGCACAACTTTTACCACACAAAGAAGTGGTTTAAAATTAGTTTTAACAACCTTTTGCCACAAAAGTAAAAGAAAATTGCGCTCCTGTTTAAAAGTAATTAAAAGTCATGTAACAGTCATTAAAAACACTTTTATTTGCTTTAAAAATAAAGCTTCCCGGAAGAAATAAGATTTCTGTCATAAAAATAGAGCGGAAGGTCTCTCACCCAAAGAGAACTTATCTGCTCATCAATAGAACAGCATAAACTGACTGTTGATCCTTGAAAGTCCACAAGAGAAATATTCCTCAGTGAAAGGAATGCTGTGAGGGGCTTGGTGCCCAAACCTGACTTTTTAGTCAGCTCAGCAGGAACCGACTAAAGTTTGAGTGTGTTCAAGGTGCCTTAAAAGCTATGGAAGCTGGCTAGTTGCTATATCCTTAGCAGAATATAACTTATACAGCTAAGGCTATTGAAGCAGTGATCCATATGATGGACATCTATGCACCACATGTGAATTGGTTCAGCAGTACTCATATTTATGGGGACATGATACTATGAAGTATTTAGGTATATGGATTAAAAAGGATTCTATTATGGCAACTAAGGATATTTGGGAACAAACTGAACTAAAGATAATACAAAAATTTGAGGTTGAAAGCTCTTATTTATGGATATGGATAGCAAAATGTTTCTAGTTACTTTAATTTTATATACAGGTCAAACATATTTTTATCAATCAGATGGGAAGGTATGGACCATAACTAATAAAGACTGAAGAAATATACTTGGAAGGATAAGAAAGCAAGGTAAACATGATAAGTTGTTTCATCCCATAAAACACGGTGGTTTAGGATTACATAATTTGAAAGTATACTTTAGAACTATGCAGATGAGGTTCATATACTTAACACAGGCAGAAGGATATAAATCAAAGTGAAAACACATGATGTTGAAACACGACAGGAAGATCAAGAATAAAGGAGAAAGTAGGATTTTGGATGTAGGATCTCAAAGAGAATAATAGCAGCATTAAGAATATATTCAGCCTTAATTGTGTAGCTGTAAAATATCCATTTAAATCAGGCAATCCTAAAACACCTTGTTCTTTGTAGACAATCAGCTTATACCACTTAACTTTTGATGTTTCCCCTCCCACATAAATTCCTTCAACTCTTTATTAACTATGGTCCACGACTTCTGTTCTGGTTGATATGAGCTGTACAAAAAACTAAATGGACAAGAAACGCGTTGACTGCTTGTATAGTAATATCCATATCCATAATCAAGAGCTCCCAAGCTTCTAAGTTTTTGCATCACCTTTTTAGACTCTTCCACATATCCTCAGTTGCCATAATAGATGCCCTTTTAATCTATGCACCTAAATACTTTATCTTAAAAAGCCCACATAAATATGCATACTCCTGAACCAATTTATGTGTGTATGCAATATACTACTATAGCCTTTATTTTAACTTCATTTATTTTTATACTACGAAAAAATGAAACTGTTTCAAAATTATCTGCACCAATGAAATATTTGTTTCTGGTTTTAAGAAATAAAAACTATATCTTCTCAAAATAATGCTAACTTTTCTTGATCTTCATAGCAGTTATATCTTTGAATGTGAGTGTCCCTTATTTATTTATTTATTTATGCATTTATTTGTTTATTTTTGCTAATGGCTCTAAATATAAAGCAATAAACAAAGGGGAATGAAGACATTCCTGTCTTGTTCCCCTGTTCAAACACAGCGTGACATAGAGGAAACCTCCCACTTTAATTTTTGCCTTGACCTTTCATATATCCTCCTAAAAATATTATTTTATATGGGAATAAAAATGCTAACACTTCTCTACTCATCTCTAATGTTTTCTCTGCATTAAGTCTCATCAACAATAGCAATGTTTTCTTAGAGTCTGCCTCCCTTTGGATCATCACTGTTCTATTAATGTTGTGAAATGTTTGCTTCCCCTCAACAAAACCACAGTGATCCATATCCATCAATTTTTGCAACACTTTTGCCATTCCAGTAAATAGTATAGACATAAACACTTGGTAATCACGATTTAAAATTGAAATGGGTCTATGTGAGACTGGACCATCTTTGGATAATAAAGCCATCACTGCTTTCTTCCAAGAAACTGGTACTTCCCCCCATAAAATACTGCTAAACAAAACTTTCCAGACCTTTATCACTTTCTTCCATCCCAACTTCCAAACTTCCTCAAGAATACATTCTTTTCCTGGGGACTTCCATGTTGAATGATTATACATCACTGTTTTTTTTTAACAAGAAATATATTTTTTTTAATTATCACTTATGACATAGGCAATCATACATTTATATAAATGAAAACAAACCATATTGACATGATTTTAGCTGTAAACATTATACATCCCTTACAATCTATCCAGTCACTGTCAGTCAAACATTACACAGCTCACTCAAATCCTGCCTTCTGTTAAACATCATTGCTCCTCTGCATGTATTGTTCCCACAATTCCCAGTTTTTATGTAATTTGCTCCTACCCTTTTCTAAAAATCCAATTTCCAGTTGTTTACTATAGTCACTACTTCTCGTACAGTAGGTTTATACTTTGATTTCCATTTTCTAATAATTGTTTTTAGGCAACCACCATAATTAGACCCAGCAAGGCCTCTAGTTAATTCCAGTTCAGTATCATAGCTCAAAAAATCATTTCTTGCTAACCATTTATTTCTGATACAGTAGTCTGCAGGGAATTTTAAAATATGCAAACACATTACACTCCCAGAAAATATGTTCCTAGTTACTTCTTTCTTCCCCATCACACTTCCAACATTTAATTATTTGCTTCCAATACTTTGGTTCTTTTGCTATTTTTCTCCAATAAATTGCAGCCCCCTCTTGCCTATTGTCTGCATCTCTAATTGCAGTCATCCCTATTGGCAGAGTCTCCTTTCTCCATTCCTGTGGTGGCTTAGTTCTTAGAAAATGTTCTACTACTTTGTAAATATAATATTATGCGAGCATCTGTATGACATACAGAATAAAAAGGATACTAATGCATTGTATAGGCATAAAATGGTTTGTGAAGAAAATAAAAAAGTTTTTTTTTTGGAACAGGTGGCAAAAACACCAAGGAGTGGTATCTGGGAATACACCCTGGAATGTAGGGATGCTAGTGAAAAACCTGGATTAAACAAACCTATTTCATTAAATAGCTTATTAAAGTTAAGAGCAGCCAAATTGTAACAAAATAATAGTAACATAAAGAGACAAACAATTGCTTATGATGAACAAAATTGTTTTTTATTCACTTCATCAATTTTTTGACATTTTTATATTTCACAAGGCACATCATAGATATTAGTTTTAAGATAGTTTTAAATAGTGACTGTTCTAAGAGTGATAGTGGTTACTTGGTATTTTTATATGTTCTTTTTACTCATTGTTGGTTCTGAATAAGTTTTAGCTGTATAATTGTAAGATATCATTATATTCTTCAATTCTGATGAAGTCCCAGAGAACAGGGATAAATGTGCTTAACTCAATATAACAATAAAAGTTTTTTGTTTAATCTTTTCTGGTCTGCTCCTTCTGCTGATATTCTTCAACAAGTTTAACAAAGTCAAACAAGTCCAATATTTATAGGTTTTCTTGTTCTGTCATGTTTCACAATTATAAGTAATGCTTTATAATCCCGCATTTATTTGTCAGTTTTTGAGTTGTTGGTTTTATTCCTGTTGATCTCCATTTCCCAAATAGAGTCTCTGCTTCATTTCCAATGTACTCCTGTTTCTTCTAGTCAACTCATTTTTATAAACAAGAAACACCTTTATTAAATTATCATGTATGACATAGACAATCTTACATTTATATAAATGAAAATAAACCATAGCAACACAATCTCAGTTGTAAACATTATACATTACAAACCATGCCGACACAACTGTATCTGCAAACATTACACATCACTTTTAATATAGCCAGTCATTGTCAGACAGTCATTACATAGCTCATTCAAATCCTGCCTTCTTTTAAACCTCGTTCCTCTTCAGCATTTATTGGTCCCACATTTCCCATTTTTTCCTATGTTCATAGGTGTTTACTAGGCTAATGACCACAAGGGGCTTTTTATGCCTAGCCATGCACCCCAAATCTCTGACAAGTTTTGATACCCTTGATAAGTGTAAGCATGGGCCTGGGAGATGAACCATTTACAGGTTACCTGTTTGCATTAGAGACATAGGTGCCAAACTGGGATGAATTCACAATTTCCCACCCAATTGTCCAAACTGCACTTAAATTGGGTTAGGGAGGAAATCTGCTTCACATGGATGGGGAGCCTGTTCCACAGATGGGGCAGTCTCTGGGATACATACCTGTCTCTCCAGCAGTTCCTATTTATATCACAGGCAAGGTTTACATCTTTAGAACAGGTAATCCTGCTACTGTTTGTTTTGTGGATATGCAAGAGGTCCATCAGAGTGGGGTCTGACAATGCCTTGTATGCCAGGCATGGAGCTCCCCTCAAAAGACTGTAGAAGACAGAATACAGGGATAGGGCCTTTAGGTGGTCTGCATAGGACATATTACTTATGCTCTGTATTCTTTTGGTGAGGAACCTCCATGGACATTCCAGTTGTTGGATATGGCTGGTTAGGTACATACCAAAGGGTGCATTGCACTCAGTGATAGGTCTGATTAATGCCAAATACAGTGGGACAATGACTTCCTTGGACTTAGATGCCATACCTTTGTTTATAAGTTGTGCATCATAGAATGATTTCCTCACCACTGAGGACACATGATGATCAAAGGCTAGATTACTACCTATGTGTGTCCCTAAGTCCCTGACTACAGGGTCAGCTCTAAGGGGTGCATTGTCAATATGATAGTTACCAGGGATGGATGACTTCCCAAAGGATACTAGTATGCATGTCTTGGCATTTAGCTTTAGTCCATGGCTTTAACACCAGTTATTTGTCTGTGTCAGCCCCTCCTAGAGAACATTTGTGTCAGTGTGAGATTCAATGACAGCTCCTAATTTGCAATCATCTGCAAATTTAGTCAGCCGCAGACCACTGATATTGGCCTTGACTTCTGAGAAGTAAATGCCAAAAAGGAGCGGTCCAAGGGCTGATCCCTAAGGGACTCCACTTGTAAATTGGCTCTTTGTAGAGGTGGACTCCCTAATTCTAACTTCCTGGGTCCTGTCTGTGAGCCAGTTGGCTATCCACCGGGTGACATACAGGTTTGCACCTAACCTCCTGAGTTTGTCAACAATGCCCAAGTGGGGTATTGTGTCAAATGCCTTGGCCAGGACAACGTAGGCAGTGTGAATGATTCTGCCCTCACCCATTGCTTTGGTGACCTTCTCAAAGAAGTCCACCAGGCTGAGTAGGCATGATCTGCCCTTGACGAAACTAAACTGGGTTGGGTCCAGTGTCTGGAGGTTTACTATATTGCTTTTGATCATCTCCATGATAATACTTTCCATGGCTTTACATATAAGACTAGCGAGACTTATGGGTCTGTAGTTTCCAGGGTCAGTAGATGGCTCACCTTTGTGCAGATGGATGACTGTTGCCTTTATCCATTCATGAGGCATGAAGCCTGTTTGGAGGCTACTGTTAAATAGTAATTCCAGATGGTCTGATAGGTCATGTTTCATATTATTTAGAAGGCTTCCTGGGATATTGCCTGGACCCATTGATGCAGTGTTCTTGGTCTTAGAGACAGCATTAAGGACCTGTTTCCTAGTGATAGTAGGGGAAGTTATATTTGATAATATTTCCTGAGGGAAGGTTTAGGGGGAGAGAGGAGTAAAGTTGTAGCTGAATTTATCATCCAGGAGGTTTGCTATATCTTCTGGCTCAGTATAGGTGGCTCCATTTACAATTAGCTCTGCGCACAATTGTATATTGCCTTTGAGGTTGTGGACATAGCTAAAGAATGCTTTGTGGTTGTCCTTGGCCTGGGAGGCCAAACTTACCTCAAATCTGGCTTTGGTAGACTTTATTTGTCCTCTGAGTTGTTTGATTAGTTTTATGAAAGTGCTTTTATCCTTCTGGGTGCTGCACCTCCTAATTTTTCCCATGATTTTCTTCTTCCTGTTATACATCCAATTCATTTTGTGATTCCACCAGAGTGGCTTGTTTTTTGAGTTTGTTCTGTACTTCTTCCTGGTGGGTACAACTAGCTCTGTGCAGCTATTAACATGCTTGTACAGGGTTTCTGTGAACAGTTCTGCATAAGCAGAAGTGTTCTCAGTGTTTACAGGGTCTTGAATTTTGCCAGGTTCTCACTTAATAGCAGGAGATTAGCGTTGGAATAGCTCCTGAATATTCCTGGTTGAGCTGGGGGGTCCTGGTTTTATTTTTACTTCAAAGGAGATAATTTTTGGTCTGACCTTACCAGGGAGGGCATTACAGTAGGGGATGTGCAGCATTCTCCCATATTAGTGAGGACCAGATCCAGTGTGGTTGCACCCCTGGTTGGTGTATTGACTATCTGGTTCCAGGCTGTTTGTGTTTACAAAATCCAGGAATCTCTGTGCATGTACATTTGATATTGTATAGGATTCCCAGCTAATAGTGGGGTAATTAAAGTCGTCCATGAATATGGTATTGGGTTGGATGGCTAGTGTCTCTATTAAGTTTAAATACATGGTATGGGTTTCCTGGGTCATGGGGGGGCCTATATCTTGCAAGGAAGTGGTATTTGATTTTACCTGTGGTGATTTGAACATGGAGCAGCTCAAGTGCATTATTCTGTTTGGCCAGCCTTGAAGTATATTTATAATACCTCACAAAGAGGATTACTGGCCTCGAACAGATGCCCTACGCAGACCGTCTCAAAAAACTCCAGCTTTACTCTGTCACATATCGCCTACTCAGAGGCGATCTCTGCCTAACATACAAAGCTATGTCAAACCCAGAGCTGTTGGACATGCTCCACTTAAAGAAATCCCAATCCCTCCAAGCTACACGCTCTAGGGACCTAAACCTTGTCACCACAATAAACAGAACATGCTGGAGGGATAGATTCTTGTCCCAGAGACTTCCCATACTCTGGAACAGACTACCTATCTATGTCAAACAGAGCTCCTCATTAGCACTCTTCAAGAAAAATCTTGATGACTGGATGGGAAATAGGAAATTCAATTTTCTGTCAGCTATGATAAGAGATAAAATTATCTTCTTAGATGTATTGGTTAGGAAATTCACCCCAGGGATAACATCTATGGCTCTGCTTGACAGGGGCATCGTCCTTGGAGAAAGTAACATGCTGCTCAATGCTAGGCTCATACCAGCCTAAGACACATATTCTGAGAGCTCTGTGATGTCTCTCTTCATATAGTCTAGGGAATACCAACATATTGATGCAAATTGTTCAACATAATTGGAACATATTAACATGTGAACCTAGAGACTTCAGGATTCTTGGAAGACAGATGTTTCGTTTTCCTTCTAAGGGCAAAAAATCTATATCTTTTTTTAAAAACTTTTAAGATGAAGAGAAGAAAGGTACCATAAGTATTCAGACCACATTATCATCCATCCATTAATTGGGTTGCTGCCCTTGTGGTATCTGTATGTACATCATACTCAATCACAAAACCACCAGTTTCAAAACACAAAACAAGTATCAAATATAACATTTTTTTTTGTAACTGTTCCTCAGACTGGGTCATTTACACCCAAATGCACATGACTGCATTCTATATTGGCCAATTGTGGTCCAGTGACCTGAGTGTTTGTGTAATGTGGCGGATACTAGCCACGGATAAGCAACTGACCGTAACTTTCTCCTTACCCAGTCTGGTGAGAGGGACATCAGTGTGTCTCACAATGGAGTCTCCAATGACTAGAATGTTGGATTGTGCCTTATGGAGCATATGTAATTGAGTAGACATGGCTCACTTGAGAGACACATATTCTAAGAGCTCTATGTTGTCTCTCTTCATATAGTCTAGGGAGGTATGTCTCAGGTCATTTACACCCACATGGACAATGACTGATTCATATTAGAAATTGTGGTCCAGTGACCTGAGTGTTTGCGTAATGTGGCGGATACTAGCCACAGATAAGCAACTGACTGTAACTTTCTCCTTACTCAGCCTGGTGAGAGGGACATCAGCGTGGTTTAGGAAGGTTACATGTAAGTGCCTCAGTATATGTAGGTCTATATATTTGCTTTGAATTGTGTGTGATGGTTGCAGCATGTGTACTACTGACAACGTTATTGACATTAGGAGTACTTTTATATGAGAGTTTGCCTCCAGTGACATTGTGTAAATACATCTCTCACATACCATATCAGATTGTTTGAGAATTAACTGCTTGTCAGTAAACATGAGGTAATTTCTACATTGCCTCAGGATGCCCATATCCACCAAGCCAGTAACAAGAGACAGTAGGAAAGTTCATATCCATGGCAACAGACCCTTTTTTATTGATTAGACTGTTGGAGTGAGAATATCAATCACTGTCAGGAGTATCTGGTTTGCAACTATGTGGACAGTGTTTGTCACTGCAATGTAGTTGTTCTGTGTGCAATTAGATATTGGAGAAATGTCAATTGTGCTTTTACAGGAAAAATGTCAATCAAGGTGTCTGAGTATGTACAGAGCACTGCCAAACACTTGAGGGGAAACTAATACGCAGACCCTGAAAATTTAAGGATGAAGTATTTTGGCAGATATTCTGAAGTTAGAACAAATCAAGCAGTATTTACTGAAAACAAAGAATTAGCTTGTCAAGAATGATGAAAAGAGGGGAGTCACATGAATGGCTACTGCCTGGTTACTACTAATGCTGGTCTCACCACAGCTTCACTCTGTTGGGATACAATATTCCTTTGCTTTTTCTCTCACCAGAAGCAAAATGTTAGCACCAATCCCAAGAAGAGAAGCAGGGCACAGCCTGTCTGGTGATCCACAGTCTTGTTCCAGATGATGCAAGGGTCTGTAGGTTTGTAGAAATTTTCTGGTAGATGCCTTGAAGAGCAAGCAGACCAGTCAGGTACATTATGCACAGACACTCAGTTTCCAGTCAGAAACAGTCAGGAATCAATGCACTCTGCTCCTACTCTCACCAGGATCAGAATATAAGCACAGATTACTATAAAGCAGTTATTAGGCTTTCTGGTGCTCAGCAATCTTATTTATTTATTTATTTATTTAAGTTTGATGACCAGGGTAGTCCACTGGGCCAATAAAGAGCCTGTTTTCAGTGGAGGCCCGGGGAGAAAAGCTCCAAGAATTACAGTTACAATGAATTACAGTTTAAATGATTATGATATTGCAAAAACAAGACACAAAATAGTATGTACAGAAAAAACTTATTCACATAAGAATAAACAAATTAGTCAAAGATCACAGAGCAGATACTGACAATGGCTACTAGTCCTTGGCAGTTAGGTAGACTAAAAATTTTACAGATAACAAACATTTTGTCGGGGTTCTTGACAAGGACATTTGTAAAACATATAGCTGCTAGGTCCTATCAGGATTATGTGAAAATTTATTATGAGGGGAGAATAAGTGTTATACTATATGTAATGTAAGCATAGTAAGATAGATATTACAGAGGGAATTCAGACTCTGGAGTGGGAATAGAAAGCTAAGATTAAGGATGAAGCAGTAGTTAAGGTAGAATATGAGCTGGTTACAGTGGAGAGTAATAAGAGAGGTGGATTAGAGGGGTTTATGTCTGAGTGTGACATGGGCATTCCCATTTAGATGATAGATGGGAGAAAAGCTGAGATTTGTATTTTGTATGGTTAGGTAGGTTGCGTAGGTGAGGGGAGAGAGTTCCACTGTTTAGCTAAAGAGAAGGACATTAATAGTTGGCTTGGTGGTCGTGATGGTTTGTGCATCTGGAGGAGATTTTGGTTTAAGGATCTGAGTGAACGGCTGGGTATATAGGTTTTTAAAAAGGTGGTGAGAGATCAGCAGTCTGAAGGTTTAAAGATGAGCTTGTGGGCTATGACAAGTTGTAGGTAGCTGAGATAGTTGGGTAGTTCAAGCCAATTCAGGGTGAGGAGGGAGTGGCAGTAGTGGGATATGTTCTTAGAATTTGTTGCAAATTTGCAGATTTTGTGGTAGCAGTTTTCAAGTTTGGTTCATAGGCCAATTTGGAGATTGGTGAACAGAGGGGCACCATACATAAGGGAGGGAGCAGAAAGGTGGATGCCAGGAATTGACGAGTAGAGGGGGTGAGGAAGCGGTGGTGCTGGTAGTGGAGACCTAACTTCTGGTGGGTTTTCTAAATTGCGGTGAGGATGTGGGTATCAAACTTTAGTTCTTCATCAATGGTGATGCCGAAAAGCTTGGTATTGGGAACAATTTCAAGGATGGTGTTGTTTTGGCTGTGTATGGTGAAGGAGTTTTTGTCTATAACAGAGTTTTTGGTAAGGGAAAAGAATCATTAGTTTAGTTTTATTTGCATTTAAAGCTAGATGGTTGCACTTCATCCAGGATTCAGTTGTGGAGAAGGCTAATTAGGTTTTTGCTAGGAGATCAGAGGGGGAGAAGGCTGAGCAGATGATAGTTGAGTCATCTGCATATTGGATCACAGATAATTCTAGGATGGAGTGGTGAAAGCTGTTAATGAATAGATTAAAGAGTAGAGGGCCAAGAATGGAACCTTGGGGGATGCCTGTGGATGTGGGTAGGAAGGGGGAGGTTGAAGCTTTCCATTGCACAGCCTGTTGGTGATATGACATGTAGATGGAAAACCAGGCAATGATGGAGGGAGAGAGATATAGGGTACAGAGTTGGGATATGAGTAGGGTGTGGGAGATGGTGTCAAATGCTTTTGATAGATCTAGAAATAGTGTAGAGATGAGTTTGCCTAAGTCACGATCCAGGTTGATGGTTTCTAAAAAGCAGAGAAGGGCAGTCATGGTACTGTGGCCACGGTGGAAGCCGTGTTGGGTTGGGGATAGAAGATTGTTTTGGGTTAGGTGTGTTACGAATTGTGCTTGAATGCTTTGTTCTAGTATTTTAGAGATGAGGGAAAGGATGGCAATAGGCCCAAAGTTGGTGGTGTCTGTGTTTTTACCCCCTTTTTGGAGGGGGATGATGTAAGCATGATGCCAGATAGATGGGACGTATGACTCTTGTATGGATCTATTTATAAGAATAGAGATGGGATATGCAATGCTGTCTGTTGATTGTTTGAGGAAGGTGAGTGGAAGGTTGTCGGGTGCATTGTGGCAGGGTTTGAGTTTAAGGAGAAGTCTTTTTATAGTGCTTGTGGGGATGGGAGAGACACAGAATGGAATGGGGAGAGGTAGGGGACTGCGGTCCTGGTTGGAGTGGGAGAGGCTGGGGGTGGATGTTATGGGTGGGAAGGAGGAAGAAGTTTTGGCAATGCAGTCAGTGTAAAAGGAGTTGAACTGGGTGGATGTGTCAACATCGGAGATGTTGGGATTTGGGCAGGGGCATTCTTTATTACCAGAGTGCAGAATGGATGAGATTGAGTTCCAGAATTTTTTGGAATTGATTGAGTGCAAGGACTGTAGCGTGGAGAAGTGTGCTTTGCGGTCTTTATTTATTAGTTTTTTTTTGTGGAGTTTTGAAGCTGTTTATACTCTAGGAGGGAGTTGGGATTTTTCTGTTTTTGATATTGTTTCCATTTTGTGTCTCTTAGATGCATGGCTACTTTAGTTTCTTGGGATAACCAGGGGCAGGGATTGCATTTAACTTGTTTGTTCTCTGGGGGGCTTGTTTGTTGAGGGGGGTTAGGAATGAGTGGTTGAAATAGGATACGGTATCATCTAGAGGGAAGGTTTTAAGAGGGGACCAGTCAGTATACCTTAGGCATTCTGAGAAAGGGTGTTGAAAGAGGAGACGTTGTGGGATTGGATGTAGATGTGTTGTTTTTTGTAGAGGAGATGAGAAGCCCTTGGAAAAGCTGGTAAGTGATCACTGAGAGGATCAGGTATGGTTCCAGTTTTGGTGATAAGATTTGGGTGAGTTGTACGGATCCAGTCAATGATGGTACCGCAGGTACCATCTTTATTTGGTCTGGTTGTAAAGTGAATGAGTTGAGTGAAATTGTATAGGTTTAGAGTATGGGATGGGGCTTTGGAGTTAATATTTGTCCAGTTGATGTTGGGGTCCCCAAGGATGTAGGTTTCATTTTTTATGTTGGAGGAAAACCAGGAGAGGATGCTTTCAAGAGTACTGATGTTATCACCAGGGGGAATATAGAGGGCAGTGACACATATTGACTTGTGGTTGTTTATTTTTAGTAGACCTATACTAAGTTCAGCATTGGCAAAGTTTGGAATTTTATTGGTGTAGGGAGTTATGGTATGGCAGGATGGGTATATTATAGCTACTCCACCCCCTTTTCTGTGGGTTCTGTCATTGTGAATCATTTGGTAGCCAGGTGGTAATATTTAATTATCTTTAAAGTAGGGTTTTGTTTTGCCAGGTTTCTGAAATGGCAGTTATGTCAGGGTGGTTATGTGAAAGCCAGGCATGGAGGTTTGGGATTGTATTTCTATGGCTTTGTGCATTAAGAGTAGCAAAGTGAATGGACTTGGGTTTTGTGGGTTGACTGGAGGGCATGGTGACATTAATTTAAGAGATGGGTCCAGGGTTAGGGTGGATATTGCTGGCCAGAGAGTGGAATTTCCAGGAAATAATGTCACTGTACTGCTTCTTTCACCAGGAGATAACAGAAGCACTAATCCCAGGATGACTACTGAGAGGCAGAATGTGGGCTCTACAATAACTGGTGGTCTTGCAATAGATGCTTAAAGGTAAGATGAAAAAAATGGTTTATCTTAAACACTGCACTATTTCTAAAAGAGTAAGATAGATTGAAAGGGAGTGGGCACTTTTGTATTCTGGTACTATGGAATACATTAGGATGGTCAATACATTTAAATAGTTGAATGGGAGTGATTTCAAAAAATGATAATTTTGTGCTTACTCACACCAGCCAGTTAAAGCAGAGAGAAAACAAGATATATAGTCAAATTAACATAAGGGGCAGGCAACTAAAAACACAGTGGTGTTTAAGAACACAACAGTAGTAGGCTGGGAGGGTGGGAAAACATTCTATCTGACTCACAAGAGACAGAGCTGTGGTCTCTTTTGAAGTTTTAATATGTAATTTGCTCCTACCCTTTTTCTAAAGATCCCAGTTCTAGTTTGTTTATCTCTGTTACCATCTTCGCTACTTCTAGTGAAGTTGGTTTAGATTTAGATTTCCATTTTCTAGTAATTGCTTTTTTGACAGCCATCATAATTACTCAGTAAGGCCTTACTATCTCTAGGCAATTCCGATTCTCTAAAAAGAAAAATAATTTCCCTAGTTACTCCAATTTGCTCACCAAGCATCTCTGACACAGCAGTCTGCAGGGAATCTTTAAAGTCTGCCAACTTATTACATTCCCAGAAAATAGTATCAGTATGTTCCAAAGGACTATAATGTCCCTTTCTGGTTTTGTCAGGTATATAATAATGCCAGTTTTTCTTGACTACCATACCAATTATAGCCTTGAGTTTCTGAGTCCCTTATTTTCTTTGCCAGTGGTTCGAAATATAATGCAAATAACAAAGGGGAGAGAGGACATCTCTGCCTGGTTCCTATGCTCAAGCAGAGATTATCAGATCTTCTAGTCAACTCTTGTGCTTTTTTCTGCCTGTCAAGCATTTTCCATTGAAACATTGGACAATATTTCACTGGTACAGTCTCCTTGTGGTCTATATTACTAGATGAACAAAGACATTGGCAACCTTCAAACACTGGACCCCATTCAGTTTGGGTTCGTGAAGGGCCGATCTTGTCTCCTGAACCTGCTTGACTTCTTTGAATCAGTCTCCAGAGCCATGGACAAGGGTAAGGTTGCTCACACAGCCTATCTAGACCTTGCCAAGGCCTTTGAAACCATCCCCCACTCTGGAATCATAGATAAACTTACTAAGCAGGGCATTAATCCCTACATTACCCAATGGGTTGCTAACTGGCTTACTGATAGAACCCACACTGTAAAAGTAGCCGACTCTAAATCCAGCTCCAGACAAGTGACAAGTGGAGTACCTCAGGGTTCAGTCCTGGGACCGCTCTTGTTTGGCATCTACTTCTCTGAAGTACAGGCCAACACTAAGGGACTCTGGCTAACAAAGTTCACAGATGATTGCAAACTGGGAGCCATTATTGAATCCCCAAATGATGTGGATACTCTACAAAAGGGCCTTACAGAAACATATGCTTGGTGCCAGAGCCATGGGCTCAAGCTCAATGCCAAGAAATGTATAGTTATCCCCTTTGGGAAAAAAACATGTACCCGTGAATTACCATATAGGTGTCAGTACACTAAACACCAAAAGTGTGATAAGAGACTTAGGGACACATGTGGACAGTGGTCTCACCTTCGATAACCACATCGCCACAACAGTCAGGAAATCCTTCTATGTGGCACACCTCATCACTAAGGGCTTTTCAACCAATAAAAAGGAGGTCATTGTCCCACTGTACTCATCCCTCATTAGACCCATTATAGAATACAATGCCCCATTTGGTATGTACCCCTCAAGACATCTGCAACAACTGGAAAGGCCGCATAAATACCTCACTAAAAGAATCACAGGCCTAAAGCATATGCCCTACGCTGACCGCCTTAAAAAACTCCAGTTATACTCTGTCGCATATCGTCTACTCAGAGGCGATCTCTGCTTAACATACAAGGCCATGGCAAACCCAGAGCTGTTGGACATGCTACACTTAAAGAAATCCCAATCCCTCAGACCCACATGCTCCAGGGATCTAAACTTTGTCATCACAATAAACAAAACATGCTGGAGGGGTAGGTTCCTGACCCAGAGACTCCCCAGACTCTGAAATAGATTGCCCATACATGTCAAGCAGAGTGCCTCTTTGGCCCTCTTCAAAAGGAACCTTGACGATTGGATGGGAGAAAGGAAATTCACCCCGGGGATTATGTGAGTCACCCTGCTAGATAGGGGTCCAGGGAAGTAAATAGTGTGGGAAGAAATAGCCAGGGAATTGTTATGGCTAGGCATGTATAGGCCCTAGGGCTGATAGCCTAGTACCAACCTATGAACCTATGAACAAGAAACAGAATCTCCTTTTGTTTTATAGCTCACTTTTTATTGGAAACACTTTTGTATCCTTAGCATGCTCTCCATCAAAAAATGATTTTATCACTCCAGGAAAGAATATTCTGAAAATAGCTGCGTATAGCAGCTTGAATCTCATGCCTGCTTCTCAATGTTCCCTGATTAGTGGAATAAAGTTACTCTTCTTCTGCTTGGTGTACAGTGAGTAATCATTTTCCACAAACACTCTACTGTCTCCCACTTTTAGTACTTTGTCCTTCTACCACAGTTTTGTCAGAATTAACTCCTTCTGTTGGTAGGATTCCATCTTTACTATTAAAGGTCTAGGTTGCTTTCTCATGTCCAGGTTTGGATGCACATGATGCGCCCTTTCAATTAACATTTCCTGTTGCTTTCATAAAATTAATACAGTCTGTTCCTTCCAGCTTCTATGGCTCAGTAGAATATCTCAGGTTTTCCCTACATGCTTGATGCTCTAATTATATTATTTTTGAAACATATCTTCTTGAGCAGTCTCACATTCAGCCAGATGTTTCTTCACTTCGACCTCTGACTTTTGCAGTTTTATCACCTTCTCTGAATATTTGTTGAAAAATTCTTCCATTTTCCCAACCTTTTGTTATCTGAGTTAATATACTCTTTCAGTGTTTTTGTTTATTTTAATCAGCTCTGAGTATATTTGACTTGTTTTTTTTTTCTTCTAGGTTACTGAAATTCATTTTGTTGCACCAAAGGTGGAGCCTGCACTGCTTTTGGCTGAACATCTGCAGAATCCTTCCCAGTCAGTGTTTTTCCTCACCTTTTCTGATTGATTTTCTTTCAGGTTCTCCAAATTTCTTTTTAGTGGGCATCCAGGCAGTGCACTTCCCAGATGGTTACTGAAATTTACTCAAAAATACAAGTTTACTGGCTCTATCTTCTGAGTTTCTGTTTCCTCACTGGAGAGATGAAATTAATCTGTTACTCAATGTGCAGCCATCTTGGAAGTCCCTGTAAATCACTGTTTTATCTCATGTCTTCATATCTTAGCTATTAATTGTTGAGTCTCATCTTCCTCTAACCATGTCTTGTCAAGCTTAGGAGCCGGTAAAGCTCTGATGTTAAAAAAAGGTGCTAGCTCAGAGTCACCTTAAAAGCAGATAACCCAACCGGTTGAGATGGACAAAGAGGACAATACAGGGATCAAATATATTCCTTTCTTGGAGTGGTTAGGGAAGAATACTGACAGATATAAAAGTTGGTTTAGAATAGATGGTGAAGCCACCTTAGGGAGAAAAGGAGGGTTGGTACTCAGGGTGACAATGTCCTTATGAAATATCAAGCTGGGGGGTTGAAAGACAAGGTCACCTCAAGCTTTATTCTCTAAATATCCATAGCATTCTGAATAAAACTGCAGAATTGCATACATGGATAGATCTGCACTCCCCAGACCTACTAATTCTCAAGATAACAACATTCTCCCCACCTGGTTATAACATACTATGTCTGAATAAAATAAACAGAAAAGGTGGGGAGTAGTTATCCTTTACCCTGACCATCTCACAGTAACCTCCTCTAACACCTCTCTACCTCTCCATCCCCCCTTCTGAAATTCTGTCAGTAAATGTCATTCTCCACAAACACCTTACTGTTGCCGCCATATACATACCTCCTGGTGATAATATCTCCCACCTTGAACAAATACTATCCTGGTTCTCAGAGAACACTACAACAGAAACAGCTATACTAGGGGACATCAACATAAATTGTTGGCATTCCTTTAAAACAGACTCCCCTTGTTAAAATATTAACCTTTATAGCTTCACACAGGTCATATGAACTCCAACCCACCTAAATAAAATCTCAAAATCGCACTCAATTATCGACTGGATACTAGTATCTAATCCCAATAAATACCATAAAGCTGAATCACTATCTGACTCTCTTAGTGACCATGCACCTATCCGAATACTTAGATACATTTCCCACACTACTAGTACTCATGAATATAAAACTTTCCATAAACTGACCAACTTCAGCCCAGAATACTTATATAGCCTCCTATCCTCCATTAACTGGTCTTCACTCTTTTCACTGCCTCTTAATGATGCTGTCCTACACTTCAATTCAACTTTCTTAAATATTCCCAAAACTCTCGCCCCTCTTTGAACAACAAGAGTTAAATCTCAAATCTCCCTTGGCTTACCAACACCATTCAGTCCTCTATCCATGTCCAAGATCTAGCGTGGAAAAAATGGACTAAATCAAAATCTCCTTCAGACTTACAAAAATATAAAGAACTTAGAAACAAAACTAAAAAAAAATGATAGAATCTGATGAAAGAAATTTCTGCTCACAATTCACCTCTAATCATAACAATAACCCCAGGGACTCCTGGAAGACAATTAACCACATCTTACATCCAGGTAACCCACCATCTTCCAACCCTGATCCTAACCTGCCTCTCACAGAAATAGCCACCCTGTTCAATTACTTTTTCATCAACACCATCAGCAAATTACTGCCTCCTATCTCCAGATCTCTTCCTAACTCCACCCTTGCTTCTGATTCATCTAGCCCTCACTCTGAAAAACACCCCAATCCCCAAAAAGCACCTTTTCTCTTCAACCTGTATCAACTGCCTATATCAAAAACTTCTTCAGAACCTAAAGCCATGCTCTCCTTCTGCTGGCAACTTGCCACCATACTTCCTAAAAATAGCTGCCTGTTCCATTGTATACCCATATCTATTCTGATAAATCACTCACTGCCTGAATCTACTGTTCCATCCATCTGGAAATAATTCTATACTATCCCCATCCATAAAGCAGGAAAATCTACAGAAATTTCCTCTGCCTAGTACAGAAAAAGAGATATCAATTGTTTATATATTTTTATATATTTTTTCTAAATATCTTGATAACTAAGTAGCCTAGACAGAACTGTTTAGTCTCCTATGAAAGCTCTTAGATGGAACAAAATGCTGCTGACAGTACATGTGTAACTTGAGTGATTGCTGAGATACAATATTGTAAGATATTTACAAAATATTAACTTAATAGTTACTGTATACTGACTTACAAACTCCAGTTGAATACCTAGAAGGTAAAGAATGCTACCACTATAAAGGTTGTTTGCGCTTACGATTTTGCCATTTACACTCCTTTAATACCCCCCATGGTTCCAGAGATCTGAATATTTGCTTGAAATGTGAGGGCATAATCTGATTCCTTCAAAAAGCTTAGGCTCCACCCATGGGAAGTTACAGTGCAAACTTCCAGGGTTCCATTGGAGGGAATGAGTTAAGGATGAAGAGATCACCTTGCTTGTTTTAAACTAGCCTCTTGTGTTAGTAACTGAAAAGGCTAAAAATCGGATTCATCTAGCTGCATTTGTGCAGCAGTACTCTGAATTCAGCAAACCTCCTGACACTTAAAGTTTGTAAGGCTCCATCCCCACCGAAACTGGCCAATCAAACTGCAGCTAATGCACCTGCAGAAGCTGGCCAATCAAAAACAGGTACTCCAATTCTTCAGTGGAATCAAACCTCAGGTAGTGGTCACTTGGAAGCCTCTGCTCTCACAAGTGGCTGGAATATTGAAGACACAGTCCTTGGATGTTGAGTAAGTCTTTGTAACACACTGAAACCGATGGACTTCAGATGGAAGAGGGCTCTGTAAGTCTTCTACATCCCTGTAGTCATGCTGTCTTTGAAACAGCCCAGCACTGAAATTCAAGTTATGTGATAGGCATGATCAGAGAGAGCATAGGGGATAATTAAGAGGGTTAAAGTAAAATCCATCATGGTAAATTTTTGAAATAACTTGGTGTGAAGCACATTACATAAAGTGAAACAGACATTTTTTTCTGTGATTTTATTTGATAGATCACCTGATTAAGCAGATTTTCAGTGTGTGTGTGTGTGTGTGTGTGTGTGTGTGTGTGTGTGTGTGTGTGTGTGTTTGTTGCAGTCTATAAGAATGCTTTTTCAGCCTGCTAGCTGCTTTCCATATGGGATTGCCTTTCAGTGGGGTCTTAAAATTTGACCTTACCCCACTATTTATCTTAGAGGTGGTATATATAATTAACAAGGAGTGTGGTGGCAGGATGTTTTTGTTTTATTTGATTTGATCTAAAAAGATTGCTTTTTTGTATTGCCCTCTTTCGAGTGGTGAACATTTTATAGGCATGGGAATATCCTGATTTCCTTAGGGTGGTGTTTTAATGAAGAAATTGAGGAGGAGGGTGATTCACTCGGTTAATAAAAACACAAGTTTTAAAGACAGTTCTACTGCCACGTGTATACAATCATGCGGGAACCCAGAAACAGGTCTTCAAGAAACAACACTGTCAGAAGCAGAGAATATTGCTGATATGAGGGAAACATGGTATACACAAAAGTAAAGAAAATTAGTTCCTTGCTTCTGAATTATGTCCAAAAGACTGACAAAAGGTTCGATGCGATACAGGCAGTCCTGTCTACACATTCAGATGCCACTGAGGGGCAGTGTGTGTTAAGCTAGCAACATAAAAGGGAAAGGAGGTGTTCACAGCAAGACAGTCTAAAATTCAGGAAAAAATAATAGAGTTGGAAGACAGGAGCTCCGAGAGAACTTAAGAATAATTAATGTGCCTGAGAGGACCAAAAAAGGCAACTGCAAGGGCTGTTAAGTAAGCTGACTCATCTTACCAATGAAAGTATTCTTCTGGACAGAGCTCACAGAGTGCTTGCATCAGAAGATGTAAGGAGAAAATTATCTAGACCTATTATTGTAAAGTTACAGAGCTACACCATTCATTGAACAGGACTACTCAGCTGAGACATGACAAAAGAGGGCTAAATTTATTCCTCTGTTTAAAGTATGCAGGTCATTACAACTTTCATTCAAACTGATTTATCTGACAATATTTAAGAACTATTATCCCACTGGGGTGAAGTCCTTTAGCAATATGCAAGAGGCAATGGACGAAATTGATTGGTATAAATTGATTGGTATAAATGTTATCAAGGCAGGTGAAAATTAACTAGGGGCTCGAGGAGTAAATTCAGGTCGAATGGCAAAAAAGATGATGGAGAAGCATAAATAAAGTGGATAAATCCTTTCCTATTTTTCTTCAAAAGGTGCAGCAAACAAGGAAAGGGTACAGATTTCAAAATAACTTTCTTGGCTTTCCCCAGACCATCAGGTAGTGGAGGACCTCTCAGGGACAGACAAAGAATAATGAAGCAGGCTGGTCAGCATAGTGCTTGGATGACTCGAACATTGCTAGTTGATGGAGCTATTCGAAGGTTCATGGAATGGAATGAGACACATGCAGCCAAGGGTTAGAGGACTACTGCCTGATACTGTGAGACTGGAATTTTTGAGATATTCCGCCCCCACTGTTTTTCACTTGTTGATGTATTAATTGGGTTTGCTGTTTATAGCATAAATAACAGTATATTTCATTCAGTGTTGTTGGGTTTTACACTTGAAACATGAAAAGTTTTATATTGAGGATAAGTGTGGCACACAGTTCCTAATGCAAAACATGTTACTCAACTCTGTTTGCTTGCAGGGGGAATACCCGTAGGTAGCTTAAAATTTTAATTGGCGATATTTGGTGGGAGTGCATCTGGGCCACACATGGGGAAGAGGACCTTGATTTATTTTACCTGTCATTTCAATGTAGATCAATATAGCTGCGAGCCTGTATTTTGGATCTTACAACAGTGAGACTATGGAAGACCAGGACCATCCTATTGTTGGGAGGGTGGCCTAATGGTTAAGTTGTTCACCTTATAGACACAAGGTGCAGAGTTTGATTCTGACATGGGGTAGTTGGCTAGGCTTAAAATGGCTGACAAGGGCAGTTAACCTAGTAGCAACCTATGAACCTATGATTAATGGGACAGGGTTGACAAATTGCACATTATGTTTCCTGCTAATTCGCTCATTTGGGGGGGGGGTATAAGTAAGCACACATATCAAAGGATCAGTGCTCATGAAGAGACTGACACTACCAGCTGAAATAGAATATTTTTACATAGTTTTGATTGGTTTTATGTTAAGGATGCATTTTGTGTCTATTCTGCATGTTTTTAACATTTGTATTATATTCAATATTTTTGGCATAGCCATCACTAACACTTAAATATTGCTATAACTGGCATAAATATCAGGTATCATGGATAGCTGGGCATATAGTCCTGTTATAGACAGGACTATGGGGAAATTGAGGTTGGGTCTCCTAACTTGGAATGTAACTGGGATTCTTCATGGGGTGAAATGGACTGAAATATTAGGATACTTAAGTTTAAGGTAGATACTAATTAAGAAAAATGTGTTGCTTCAGATCACAAAAGTGCTTTTTAGATCCTAAGGAGCAATTTGTGCTTATTAAAGGATATTGGGGACCTAAGATAATTACTTTGGGGAATATCTACCTTCCTCCTAAGAGAGAAAAAGAGCCAGATAAAAAACATGTAGACAGAAATAGTAAATTTTATGCACAGGATAACGATAACAGCAAGGGAATGAAATTTAATTGTAAACACAAGGGACACAACTAGTGGTGTATGTTCAGTGAGGGATATCCCAGGGACACAACTAGTGGTGTATGTTCAGTGAGGGATATCCCAGGGACACAACTAGTGGTGTATGTTCAGTGAGGGATATCCCAGGGACACTACTAGTGGTGTCTGTTCAGTGAGGGATATCCCAGGGACACAACTAGTGGTGTCTGTTCAGTGAGGGATATCCGATATCCCAGGGACACAACTAGTGGTGTATGTTCAGTGGGGGATATCCCAGGGACACTACTAGTGGTGTCTGTTCAGTGAGGGATATCCCAGGGACACAACTAGTGGAGTCTGTTCAGTGAGGGATATCCCAGGGACACAACTAGTGGTGTCTGTTCAGTGAGGAATATCCCAGGGACACTACTAGTGGTGTCTGTTCAGTGAGGGATATCCCAGGGACACAACTAGTGGAGTCTGTTCAGTGAGGGATATCCCAGGGAAACAACTAGTGGTGTCTGTTCAGTGAGGGATATCCCAGGGACACAACTAGTGGTGTATGTTCAGTGAGGGATATCCCAGGGACACAACTAGTGGTGTATGTTCAGTGAGGGATATCCCAGGGACACAACTAGTGGTGTATGTTCAGTGAGGGATATCCCAGGGACACTACTAGTGGTGTCTGTTCAGTGAGGGATATCCCAGGGACACTAGTAGTGGTGTCTGTTCAGTGAGGGATATCCCAGGGACACAACTAGTGGAGTCTGTTCAGTGAGGGATATCCCAGGGACACTACTAGTGGTGTCTGTTCAGTGAGGGATATCCCAGGGACACAACTAGTGGAGTCTGTTCAGTGAGGGATATCCCAGGAACACAACTAGTGGTGTCTGTTCAGTGAGGGATATCCCAGGGACACTACTAGTGGTGTCTTTTCAGTGAGGGATATCCCAGGGAC
This sequence comes from Protopterus annectens, assembly GCF_019279795.1. Taxonomy (NCBI): domain Eukaryota; kingdom Metazoa; phylum Chordata; order Ceratodontiformes; family Protopteridae; genus Protopterus; species Protopterus annectens. The sequence goes on from NC_056739.1 coordinate 415,730,415, forward strand.
ACAACTAGTGGAGTCTGTTCAGTGAGGGATATCCCAGGGACACAACTAGTGGAGTCTGTTCAGTGAGGGATATCCCAGGGACACAACTAGTGGTGTCTGTTCAGTGAGGGATATCCCAGGGACACAACTAGTGGAGTCTGTTCAGTGAGGGATATCCCAGGGACACAACTAGTGGTGTATGTTCAGTGAGGGATATCCCAGGGACACAACTAGTGGTGTATGTTCAGTGAGGGATATCCCAGGGACACTACTAGTGGTGTATGTTCAGTGAGGGATATCCCAGGGACACTACTAGTGGTGTATGTTCAGTGAGGGATATCCCAGGGACACAACTAGTGGTGTATGTTCAGTGAGGGATATCCCAGGGACACAACTAGTGGAGTCTGTTCAGTGAGGGATATCCCAGGGACACTACTAGTGGAGTCTGTTAAGTGAGGGATATCCCAGGGACACAACTAGTGGTGTATGTTCAGTGAGGGATATCCCAGGGACACTACTAGTGGTGTATGTTCAGTGAGGGATATCCCAGGGACACAACTAGTGGTGTATGTTCAGTGAGGGATATCCCAGGGACACAACTAGTGGAGTCTGTTCAGTGAGGGATATCCCAGGGACACTACTAGTGGAGTCTGTTCAGTGAGGGATATCCCAGGGACACAACTAGTGGAGTCTGTTCAGTGAAGGATATCCCAGGGACACTACTAGTGGTGTCTGTTCAGTGAGGGATATCCCAAGGACACAACTAGTGGAGTCTGTTCAGTGAGGGATATCACAGGGACACTACTAGTGGAGTCTGTTCAGTGAGGGATATCCCAGGGACACAACTAGTGGAGTCTGTTCAGTGAGGGATATCCCAGGGACACAACTAGTGGAGTCTGTTCAGTGAGGGATATCCCAGGGACACAACTAGTGGAGTCTGTTCAGTGAGGGATATCCCAGGGACACTACTAGTGGTGTCTGTTCAGTGAGGGATATCCCAGGGACACAACTAGTGAAGTCTGTTCAGTGAGGGATATCCCAGGGACAATACTAGTGGTGTCTGCTCAGTGAGGGATATCCCAGGGACACAACTAGTGGAGTCTGTTCAGTGAGGGATATCCCAGGGACACTACTAGTGGTGTCTGTTCAGTGAGGGATACCCAGGGACACAACTAGTGGAGTCTGTTCAGTGAGGGATATCCCAGGGACACAGCTAGTGGAGTCTGTTCAGTGAGGGATATCCCAGGGACACAGCTAGTGGAGTTTGTTCAGTGAGGGATATCCCAGGGACACAGCTAGTGGAGTCTGTTCAGTGAGGGATATCCCAGGGACACAGCTAGTGGAGTCTGTTCAGTGAGGGATATCCCAGGGACACAGCTAGTGGAGTCTGTTCAGTGAGGGATATCCCAGGGACACAACTAGTGGTGTCTGTTCAGTGAGGGATATCCCAGGGACACTACTAGTGGTGTCTGTTCAGTGAGGGATATCCCAGGGACACTACTAGTGGTGTCTGCTCAGTGAGGGATATCCCAGGGACACTAGTAGTGGAGTCTGTTCAGTGAGGGATATCCCAGGGACACTACTAGTGGTGTCTGTTCAGTGAGGGATATCCCAGGGACACTACTAGTGGTGTCTGTTCAGTGAGGGATATCCCAGGGACACTACTAGTGGTGTATGTTCAGTGAGGGATATCCCAGGGACACTACTAGTGGTGTCTGTTCAGTGAAGGATATCCCAGGGACACTACTAGTGGTGTCTGTTCAGTCAAGGTTATCCCGGGGATACTACTAGTGGTGTCTGCTCAATGAGGGTTACCCCGGGGACACTACTAGTGGTGTCTGTTCAGTGAGGTTTACCCCGGGGACACTACTAGCGGTGTCTGTTCAGTGAAGGATATCCCAGGGACACTACTAGTGGTGTCTGTTCAGTAAGGGATATCCCAGGGACAATACTAGTGGTGTCTCTTCAGTGAGGGATATCCCAGGGACACTACTAGTGGTGTCTTTTCAGTGAGGGTTACCCTGGGGACACTACTAGTGGTGTCTGTTCAGTGAAGGATATCCCAGGGACACTACTAGTGGTATCTGTTCAGTCAGGGTTACCCTGGGGACACTAGTAGTGGTGTCTGTTCAGTGAGGGTTACCCCGGTGACACAACTAGTGGCATCTGTTCAGTGAGTGTTACCCCGGGGACACTACTAGTGGTGTCTGTTCAGTCAGGGTTACCCCGGGGACACTACTAGTGCTGTCTGTTCAGTCAGGGTTACCCCGGGGGCACTACTTGTGGTGTCTGTTCAGTCAGGGTTACCCCAGGGACACTACTAGTGGTGTCTGTTCAGTGAGGGTTATCCCGGGGACACTACCAGTGGTGTCTGTTCAGTCAGGGTTACCCCGGGGGCACTACTTGTGGTGTCTGTTCAGTCAGGGTTACCCTAGGGACACTACTAGTGGTGTCTGTTCAGTGAGGGTTATCCCGGGGACACTACCAGTGGTGTCTGTTCAGTCAGGGTTACCCCAGGGACACTACTAGTGGTGTCTGTTCAGTGAGAGTTACCCCGGAACAAAAGCTACTAGAGAAACTTATAAAGCTGTATGGTTTGAAAGATGTAGGAGAGGGGGTTGAGCATCAAATAGATTATAAGTACAAGTCAACAAGATTGGATAGGTTTTACATCAATAAAGAGATGATGGTTTTGGTTACAAGAAATGTGACTCTTCCATTGATTTTTTCTTACTATGCACCAGTGGAGATACATTTAAAGGTGACCTTGGAAGGGTCAGCCTCCAGACAAGAGATTGAAAATTGGTTGAATCAGAGTAGAAAAAGCACCAGTCTAGTGAATAAATTAACTTTTGCCATAAAAGATGAAGATGAGGGTGGACACGTAAGGGTTTGGTACAAGAAAAAGCTTGATATTAAAATAATAATGAAGGATTTCAAGAGGGAAATGTGGGAAGAGAAAAGAGCATGGGAGAACTCTCAGCTATCAGAGATTACAAATGTTCACTATATGGAAATTCTCCAAATGGGGGAGGGGGAAAGAATCCAGCGACCCTAGACAGGGTTGGCTAGAACACTTTAGGCAAGAATTACTGCTGAAGCAAGTGCGAATGCGGCAGTGGTTTGATATAAATTCCCTGTGGCAGCTAAAAATGTTAGCAACTTGAGCTAGATAAGAACTGGCATATTTTCCAGGGTTTCAATGGAATTATGGAAAAATTAGGATCCAAACCTAGTATTGTTTTTAGAAAAGGGTATACGTTTAAACAACTGTTAGAAAAGAAAGGACAAAGTACCAAGAAAGAAAAGGTCATAGGAATGAAAAAATGTGGATTTTGTTCTCAATGTTCACTTATTAAACTAGTAAATCAGATCAAAATAAATAATAATTACATCAAAATAGAGGAAAATTCACTTGTGACACTGTGGGTGTTGTTTATGCAGCTTTGTGCGAGTCTTATTCTGGTTTTTATATTGGCAAGACCAAGATAAAACTTAAAGAACGGATGTACGAGCATGCTAGAGACATCAAAAATAAAAACAAAAACAGTGCATTATATAGGCATATTGAGAATGATCCTTCACATTGTTTTAAATTTGTTGTCATTGAAAAAGTCCCACAGGACCCTAGAGGAGGACCTTGGGAAGACTTGTTAGATTTCAAAGAGTTATGTTGGCAGATTAGGTTGAATGCCTTATATGTACCTGGGTTAAATGATGGTATCTCTTTGGCCAGTTATTTAAAACTGCTCTCATATAGAGTGTAGTTACTATCATCATTTTAGTAAATTAAGGCACAATGAATGTTGATTTCAGCTTTCTTTGCTGTTATTTAATATGCAGTAGTTTTTTAAGACACATCATTTCTTGTTTATGTCTTTAAGAGAATTCACCTTGTGTTTTTAAAATGTATCAGTTGGGTTTTTATTGGACTATTTTATCACATGACTGTTTGAATGAGAGCATTTAAGATTTATGTGGTTATTGATTCTAGTATTCTGAAGAAGTCTTTGTTATATTCTGACGAAAGTGCTAAATAAAGTTGTGTTTTTGCACACTTTGATTTCACTTTTTTGAGTGCTCATAGCAAGTTTGGTGATTTGTGGCTGCCATCAGTTTTTGTTTTAGTTATGCACTATTGTGGGAGGCTATTCACAAGTACCCTCAGTTATGAATAAAAGGGCTGATGATTCACCTGTCATAGAATGAGTTTGGGGCAAAGATTATGAATAGTATGAATAAATGGAGTTTGCATCTATATAATCATGATCATAACCACAGAATATAATTGCTGAAGATGTTCTTTAATCCATGGGTGTTATACTTGGCACAATCATTTTATTATGATCCAGGGAAGAAGTTTTGGGAATATTTCAGAAGAAGAATATTTGATTTTTTGTGGGGTCAAACACTCTAGGGTTAATTGGAAATAAATTATCTTTCCAAAGGAGGAGAGGGGATTGGAGTGTTGCATTTGTTTGCTCCAGGACAGCTCAATGTAAACTGTGTTGATTACAAAACTGAAACTAGTCTGAAAAGTAGAAAATCTTCCTGTTATCTCAAGGAAGGAATGAGGAGTCAGCACATTAACAATATTGACTCCCCCTGTAGACAGAAGTTTTCAGGGTAAAGAACTGCTAAAGCTATGAGACTATCTGGTGACATCGTTTCAACATAAGAGCTACAGAGACTGGATATATGAATTTCTACCAATAGGGACAGCAAAATTACCTTCAGCTTTTAGAAATACACCATCAAACTCAAACTGTGACCACAAAGGGGGGAGTATATCTTTGTGGGAACAATTAAGAGGATGACAATGGATCTCATGGGAAGATTTGTCTAGAAGACTAAACACTAGTATTCAAAGATTAATGAAGACTAAAGGGGCATATAATATTTTACTTAGGTTAGATAAACAGGAGGAAATAAAACCCAACCTCTGTATCTTTCAGGAATTAAGAGTGTCTATGGAAACAAGGGCATTATTTATCAGATTATATCAAAGTATTATGAAAGATGTTATGATGGAGAGAAATAGTAGGAAAAGGAGATGGGAAAATAGCTTGGAAATGATTCCCAGATAGAGAATGGCAGGAGATCTGTAATATAAACAAAGCAGCTTCTCTGCTCAGGAAATTAAAAATTTTTAGCTGGAAGTGTCTCCACAAGTATTTCTATACACCAGTGAAGCTTCATAGGTTTTCCCAGAATCACCCGATTAGTGTTGGAGATGTGGAGAAAGAAAATATGTTCTCATTTTCCTCTGACACTTATGTGCACATCTTAAATACTATATTGGAGGGATAGAAAGCCTTAATGATAGACTGAGTCAAGTGTGGTCTATGAAACTGGAATATACGTGTTTGAGTTGGACAGAAAGGGAGAAAGTAGGAAGAATGAAACAAATATTAATAGCATTACTTCTTTTAGTTGCCAAAAAAGGAGTTACCAAAAAAATGGAGCCCCCAACTCTGGAAGAGTTTTTTGAAACAATACAAGACATTAAAAGGTAGAAACAAGGGACTAATCCCCAACAGTTGAGCAAGCTATACAGGGAAAAATGAATCCCGAAAACAGCACTGACATCTAGGAACAAAATCCAAGCTATACACCAATTTGCTCTTCCCATCCTAACTTACAGTTTTGGAGAGATTGACTGGCCTCAAAATGTGTTGGATAGATTAGACAGGAAAACAAGAATGATGCTTCATGCTCACCAAATGATTTATAAAAATCAGTGCATGACAAGATTATAACTGCGGTGGTGGTACTGCGGTAGCGTTGTCACCTCATAGTTATACGCTGCCCATTCGATTCTCTGTTAGAGCGTCTTCTGTGTGGTGACATGCGTGAATGGGTGTTCCTTCGTTGAAGGTTGTGCATTAGGACCGGCAAGCCAGCATGTGAAACTCTACTGCCAATCATTAGCGGACCGGAGTTCCGCTGTGGCGACCCCTAACCGGGAAAAGCCGAAAGACACAAACAAACAAACAAGTGCATGACAAGATTATATATTCCCTATTTTGAAGGAGGGTTGGACCTCCTTGAAATGATTATATGTATAGATCTGCAATTGTAGGACTCCACACATATCTGCTGACCTCACAAACCCAAACATAGTGAAAGTTTTGAAACATGAGGAGAACAAATCTAAGATTACTTCTCTGCTTAAACTAGAAGAAGCATGTTGGTGTAATGCAGGAATGGAAATCAAACCAGAAGTAAACAAAAATCAGGCAGCAACTAAATGTGCCAAAAAACAAAAGAAAGAATATAAAGTGAAGCACCAGATGAGAAGGCAAGAAATGTGGAAAATGCATAAATATAGTTGCAAGTATAGAAAACGTCTGGAAGAACCTCATGTTGATCAAGAACAAACACAGGAATGGTTGAAGACAGGCAAATTCAAACCAAGAGATGAAAGGTTAATATTGGCGGTCCATGATAGTGGCCTGCATAAATGTTGGTTTACAAAATCCATTGAATATGTGGGAGAAACAGACAAATTTAGGTTTTGTAAAACCAAATTGGAAACAGTTGCACACCTCGTTGTTGGTCGCGACATACTAATGGCAGAAGGACTGTATTCTGAAAGGCATAATAATGTGGCAAACATTATGGTATTGAAGTGGCTGAAAAACACTGGAAACATGAGCCACAAAGCATCATAGAAAATGAAGAAGTTTACATCAAATGGGATCATCCATTACCAACAGTTCAAAAGAGAGATGCTAGAAAACTGGATATAGTGGTCCAGGAAAAGAAGACAAGAGTAGCATTGATCATTGAAATCACCACACCCAGTGAGTACGGTGTCCTGCATACAGAGAGACACAAAGTCATAAAATATCAGAATTTGCAGGCAGAAATGAGAGCAATGTGGAAGAATGATACCCAGACAGTTCCAATAGTAGTAGAAGCAACGGGGCTTATAAAAAAGAATATGCAATCATATTTAGATATGTTACCAATCCATGTAACCCTGTATGAATTGCTGGGCACATTTCAGGTACTGCGAAGAGCACTACTGGCTGACATTCGAAGACTGAAACAATACTAATTTCATGAGCATTCATTGTACTTTGACTTAGGAATGGGGTCCATTCTCTTCATAGTATTAGAAACCCAAAAGATTTGGAGAAATTAAAAAATAGGGATAGAAGGCCTTAATGACAGACTTAGTAAAGTGTGGTCTATGAAACTGGAAAATACACATTTGATTTGGACAGGTAGGGTGAAAGTAGGAAGAATGAAACAAATATTAATAGCATTACTACTTTTAGTGACCAAAAAAGGAGTTACCAAAAACAATGGAGCCCCCAACTCTGGAAGAGTTTTTTGAGACAATATAAGACATTAAAAGGTGGGAACAAGGGACTAATCCCAGCAGCTGAGCAAGCTATGCAGGAAAAAATGGGAGTTATGGGAAATGATTGCAGAAGAAAGGAGGATTTATGACCTTTTGTTAAGTCTAAAATAGATTAGAGCTGTACATTAAGGGTATGCTAGGCTACAGGAACAGTATAAGATAGTTTCTAGAGGAATTTAAGTTATTTTGGGATTCTATTATTAATTTCTTAAACTCAGTATAGGTGGACCTGACTCATGTAATATTACAACTTCCTGTTTGGGCAGTCATAGATGGGATTGCCACAGGAAGAATGGAGACACTATGCATGAAGATTTCTTCAGCCTGTATCTGTATGTAAGTTAATAGGTAAGGTTATTTGGCACTGCAGATAGAGGGGCATATAACCCTATTATGGACATGACTTACAGGTAGTCTTCAGAGGGTTAGAATAAGAGGGGAGTTCAATTAATAATTTGCTGGAAAAAGGATAAATGGACCTGACTAATAATGTAACCTCCTGTTTTGGGCAGTCTTTGATTATTTAAATTTGAGGACTGTATTAGACATAGTTAAATATAAGGGACTGCCACAGAAAGGAAGTAGATGCACAATGATTGAGGACTGCATCACCGTGAACATATATGTATGCAAATAAAGTTGTCCATGTAAAAATTAAAAAATAAATAAATACATTTGGGCACAGCATTACAGCCTCATACTACAGGAGTCTGACTACAGTGCAGTTACTAAAATGTCAAAGGTGAAAGAGGATGAAATACAAACACTTGTGTACAGTATATACTGAGTAAAGTCTTGACTGCAGGATATGGAAAAGCACCAAGATTTCATAATGTACTTTTGTAGAGATTTCAAGAAGAAATTCAAGTGTTATACATGGTGGGGGAGCTCCCTTACACTTCCAATATGAGATAGCTATAGGAACACTAATACTAAACAAGCACTCACAGTAACCATAAGATATATGGGTCTATATTAGAACGTTGAAATGTCATTATTTTGAACGTTCTAACATCTAACCCTATTCAGCGAATGCTGAAAATAGCAAAATGACAGATAACCAAATTTTTCCCTAGGGAAAGAATTCGGTTGTCTGTTTCTGTCATTTTGCTATTTTCAGCGCTGTGGTGGAAAGTTACAGGTCAGATTCAGGTAAGTGTGTGATTGGGCGTGGGTTAGGTGAGTTAGGGTTAGGGCGCGAGGGAGATATGTGTGCGATTGTGTGGACGTGAGGGTTAGGGCGGGTTAGATGAGTTAGGGCGCGGGTGAGGTGAGTCTGTGATAGTGACGGACCTTAGGGTTAGGGTTTGGGTTAAGGTAAGTGGATAGTTAGTGGTGTTTGTACAGTTTAGTGTAGGGTTAGCTGCAAGATTTTGGGTGTATGTGTGTGGATTGCTGTTTGTTTGGTGTGCTTGTGTTGTGTGTATGTGTTTTGGAACAGCAAATTTATTCCCTAGGAAAAAATTTGCTGTTCTGAATGTTCAATGTTGTCAGCGTTCGCTGAATAGGGTTCGATGTTAGAACATTCGAAATAATGACATTTCAATGTTCTAATATAGACACCAAAAAGCTCTTACCACCCATTGTGAGAACTTACAATTGTTGACTGGGATAGTTCGACTGGATATATGTCCATTTTCAGCGGAGGCCCAGAGAGAAAAGCTACAGATAACACAGATAGAACATAACAGATATGAGTCAAACATATTTACAAAGTCCTCTAGTAGGTACTCACGATATACACAGTGTGTATATTGTATACATAAACAACAGGGTGCAGCAAGCTATTATGAGCAAGAGATGAGTACAATATTAATTTAAATAAGGCATTGAATAAGTAGTGAGTAATCAGGGTTAGTACAGGGACAAAGCCAGTGCTCTTTAAAATACTGTTTGAGGCCTTTTTTGAAGAGACTTAAAGAAGGTTCGAGGGTAAGATTACATGGAAGTGAATTCCATGTTTTACCAACGACATTGGCAAACAGGGAGTCACTGGCTGAGTTAATGGCTTCGTGGGTCTGGACCAACAGTTTATTTGATGATCGTAGTTGCCTTGAATTACTGTATGGCTTTATGATATTTTTGAATGTTGGAGTATTTTCAGGGTGGTACAGAATTTTGTGTGCTACTATAAGCTGATTGAACAGAAGTAGGCTTGGCAGTTCTAGCCACCCGAGAAGACTGAGGTTTTGATAGTGATGTGTCCTATATGTTGAGCCTATGGCAAATCTGGCAATATGGTTGTAACAGTGAGAGAGCTTACTAAGTTCAGTTTTGCTCAATTGGAGAGTATGGTGAGGCATATAGAAGGGTAGAGAGTAGGTGTGAATGGGCGAGTGCAGTCCTAGCTAATGAAGTTAAAAAAGGTTTGCTTCTATATAATGAGCCAAGCTTCTTATTAATGGTTTTTATAATGTTATTGATCTGCTGATCAAATGTGAGATTATTGTCCACTATTACTCCTAAAAGCTTAGTATGTCATCTGGAGAGATAGAGGTACTGTTGTTGGATGTTATGGAGAAGGAAAATGGGGTGGATATACTGTTGGGTAAAGAGGACCAGTTTAGTTTTGTTGGGATTTAACAACAGACGGTGATTAGAGAGACAATTTTCAACTGTGTTAAATGTGTTTTATGTTGAGGTTTGCAGGTCTAAAGGGGAGGAGGCCATACAGATCAGGGTAGAATCGGCTGCATATTGAATGCAAGTTGCATCAGGGATGGCAGTATGAAGACTGTTGATGAAGATAGAAAAAAGTAGAGCACTTAGAATAGAGCCCTGAGGGACACCAAACATGAGGGGTAACAGGGTGGACAGTTTGTCCTGCCATAATACAGTCTGTTGTCTGCCATTCAGATAGGATAGGAACCACTGAATAGCATGGTTATCTAGGGAGATGGATTTTAGGGAATGGATGAGTAATTTGTGGTTGACCATATCAAAGGCCTTTGACAGGTCTAGAAATAGGGCTGAAGATAGCCTGTTGTTGTTGTTCCTATTTTGGAATATGGTATTTGTAAAAGAAAAGAGGGTGGAGGTGGTGCTGTGATGTGGCCTAAAGCCATGCTTTGAGGTGACAAGCAGACCGTTCTGAATGAGATAGTCCATAAGCTGCTTATGAACACACTTCTCCATTAATTTGACTAGTGGTCAGAGAATGGCAATGGGTCTGTATTTGGACAGTTCTGTTGAACTTCCACCTTTGTGGAGTTGGATAACATTGGATATTTTCCTGATTGAGGGGATAGTTGCATCAGTTAGTGTTCTATTGATTAGGATAGAGATGGGGAATGCTACGGCGTTGGCAGTGTTTTGTAGGTACTTTGCAGGAAGGAGGTCAGCAGAAACGGTGGTTGGTTTTAGTTTTTTTGATAAAAGTGGTAGAGATAGGTTGGAAGTTAAAGGGGGGATGATAAGTGGTAGAGTTAGAGTGGGTGGGAGTAGGTTGGTTAGCTAAGGACTGAATAGTTTCAGTGAAAAAGTTATTAAAGGCAGTGGCAACAGTTTCTGGGGATTTATGGGTGTAGTTTGATGGGGCTGGGGTAGTAGATTGTCCAGAATGAAGAAGTTAGTTAATACCTGCCCAAAACTTTTGGGGATTGTTTTGGTGTTTAAATTGGAGGTTCTGGTAGTAGTTTTTTTGTCTAGCAAACTGAGTTTATTTGTATCATTTCCAAGTTGATGATATTTTACTTGGTTGAGAGGGGCTTTAGTTGTTTGCCATTTATCCAGGCTATATTTCTAAGTTTGATTTTTATCTTAGTTTCCTTTGAGAGCCATGGAGCAGTATTAGATTTAGTCTTTATAGTACATACAGGAGCATGGGAGTCAAGGATGCTCAGGAATTTATTGTTAAAGAAAGTTACGGCTTCATCTAGTGGTAATTTTTTTAGGACTGACCAGTTGACCAATTTAAGTTTACTTAGGAAGTTAGTAGGATTGAAGTTTTTATTATTTCTGATTGTTTTGTACATAGTCTTGTGGTGGGTTTCTGCCTTATGCTTAATAATATAAGTTAGTGAATGATCACTTAGGTCATCGGAGAGAGTCCCAGCTGTATACAAGCTTGGGTGGCTATTGATAAGTACCCAATCTAAGATACTTTCCCTGTTGGTGGGTTTACTAATCCTAGTAGGAGAAGTTATTGTTTGTGTGAACCCAAACAGATTTATATGGGTGACAGGGGATTCAGCTCGGCAGGTGCAACAGTCGGTGTTAAAGTCCCCAAGAACAATGGTTTCTTGGGGGTAGGTAGTGGATAACCATTGCAGGATATCTTCCAGAGTGCTTATTTTATTGCCTGGGGTAATGTAGACACAGACAATATTTTTACTCTTATTATTATTAATTTGCAGTTTGGTAATGAGGATTTCTGCATTATTAAATGGGGGCAGTTGAACTGTATCTCTATTAACACTTAATGTATTTTCATAAAGAACTGCTATCCCACCTCCCATCTTAGCTATTCAGTCTAATCGATGTGTGTTGTAGCCCAGGGGTAATACCTCATTATCGGCAGTAGTAGGTTTAAGCCAGGTTTCTGTAAGACACATTGTGTCTGGGGAATGAACTGCTAAGAGGGCATGCAGGTTGGGGTTTTTATTATTTATACTTCAAATGTTCAAGTGAAATGTCAGAAGAGTGTTTGCAGGACTGTTAAGGGGTAGTTTATTGATGGGGTTGGTGGTGTAGGCACTATTGTCACCAGGTGGAGATGGGCCAGGGTTGGGATGGATATCCCCATCTGTAACGAGGTTATATTGAAATCTGATTATGTGCTTTAGAAACTTATGAATAAGTCTTAGATAGTGCCTGTCCCTTGGATTAGATTTTAAGGTTTTAACTGGGAAATGAGGTAAAGGAGATGAGGGTTTGAATGTGTGGGGGATAGTTAGGTGAGCTAACTTGTAAGAGAAGTCTGGGGTGGTAGTTTGACATTTGGGTAGTGGAATTCGTGGTGGTACTGGTTTTCTTATGCGGAGAGGAGATAAAGGATCAGGGAGACTAGAGAAAATACTAGTGTTTTTGTTGATGCTAGCATAGCAAGGGGCCTGGCCATTATAGGGCACAGTTTTCAACCAGGACGTGGCAGGAAAGGAAGAAGAAAAGTTGGGTTGTAGAGAGGGAGGGCCGCTTGGTGATGTGTGAGATGCTGGTTGAGAGGAAAAAGCAGGGGGTGGCTAGGACAGGATAAATGTAACACTACTGGAAGCAGGTGGGAATAGGGGGCAGGGCAGGGTGCAGAGTGAGCCCAAGCGCAGGGAGGGTGAGCGGAGCAGGGCTAAGCTGGACTACAAGATTTATACAACAATTAAGTAAAACATAAGTTTATAAAAGGGATGTAAGCTATTTGCCTTACTACATTTTAAAGATGGCTCCCAGAGGAATGGGTATTGATATAGACTCCTACGAGAATAGCTCAGGGGATGGGGGGTAGAAATTATCAGTGTGAGATTGGGTGGTTAGAACTGGTTGCAGAAAAACCCCAGCAGGAGGGAGTCCAAAAAGAAAAGAAAAAAGAAAATAATCAGGAGCTAGGAAATGTAAATAAGACAATAACTATGTTAGAGCTTTTCAGCTTACAGAAACCAAATGTTGCTAGCAAGCTCAATCTCTAATTAGAGTTGTGCTGAGGTAACCGTTTGAAAGTTTGGAACCTGACATATAAGTTCAGGGGCTGGGGGGTGCAGAGGGGCTTGTCCCCCTGTGCAAAAGGAAGTTTAAATGAGAAGAGCAATTTTTGAAATATGCTGTTCTCCTGTGTTTTTGGTCTTTTTTTTTCGGCTTGTCAGCACACCGTATTTCGAGTGTCAGCATTTCACTAGGGATCCTTGTGCTAAACTATCAGGACAGTTAAAGGATTTAAGGCTTTTCTTTTTGTTTTGGTTAAAATTATTGGATGTGTACATACCAAAGGCAGGATTGTATTCAGTGCTGGGTCTGATAAGGGAACAGTACAGTGTTAAAATGAATTCTTTTGATATTGAAGATACGCTCTTGTAAATTAACTAGGCAAGATACTATGTCTTCCTGACTATGATGAAAATATGATTAATATGAGAGAGAGAGAGAGAGAGACAGCTATCCTTATCAGTTCCCAGGTCTTTAGACTGTTTGAAGAGAGGTACTACTTATGACATACAAGGCAGGACCCTTTTTTTTTTTTTTTTTGCAGAATTCTACTATGCTGCTTTTTTGTATTTAGCTTGAGACCATTTTCAGTATACCATACATGTGACTATTCCAGCACTTGCTGGAACACTAAATCAGTGGATGAAATGGGATAACAATGCTTAACTTGCATTCATCAGCTAACGTTGTCAGCCACACTTCAGGGATATTGGCTTGGGTGTCTGCAAAGTAAATGTCAAACAGGAGATGGTGCAGCGCTAATTTCTGTGGTACTCCACTAGTTACAATTCTGCAATCAAAGAGAGTACCAGTAGCTCTCACAACCTGAGGTCTGTTGGACTACCAGTTTGCAATCTATTGGACAGTGTAGAGAGTGAGTTTACATTACATTTGTCTAATTTTTCAGGAATAAAAGCACAGGTCTGTACCGAAAGCTTGTCCTGATCACGATAAACAGTGTGCACAGAGTGACTACTGTCTACTGTTTCAAACCTTTTCAGTGGAGTTCAGGAGGGAGGACCTGCTCTTCACAAAACCAAACTTTGGGGTTTAGATCAGTTAAGTTGCCTGTGTCTGCATAAAGGAGTAAAGGAGTTATGCTATGATATGTTTTCTGGCTTTTTGCATACAAGACTGTTGAAACTGATGGGCCTATAATTACCTGGGTCTGTAGATTGCCTGCCCTTGTAGAGGGGAGTTAAACTGGCTATTTTCCAGGCATCAGGCACATACACTGTGGATAGGCTGAAGTTGAACAGTTTAAGCAGAAGTTCTGATGTCTCACACTTAGCAGTGATGAGAATGCAGTCTGTTATTTCATCTGGTCCTATAGAAATGTTATTTTTAGCCTTTGACAGGGATCCTAAGACTTGTTCTAAAGGTATTTAAAGGGAATCAATGATCAGGGATAGTGGGCACAATAATGTAGGTAGGTGGGATAAAATTAGCACTAAATTTGTCTGCTAACATATTGACCTGTCCCTTTGACTAGAATGCGAGATATTATTATGGATGTGCTCAGTGCATTGAACATTCATTAATTTCATGACATAATTGAAGAAAGATTTATCATTTTATTTGGTATCTGTAGTAGCCTTAAGTTCCTACTCTGCGTTACATTTTCTAATAATACTAAATTCCTTGCTGACATGTTTCAGCTCTCCATTATTGTCCTCCTTTTGTTATACAGTTTATTAGTTCAAGAGTTACACCATTTAAGCTTATTCCTGACTTTTCTATTATATTTGGGTGGGTGGTTATTGACTTTTCTCTTTGTAGTCAGAGAATGGAAAACAATTTTTTGTTAAATTGCCTTAACCACTAACTTTTTAGACTCCAACAAAAACACATTTAAAATAAACTAAATTCAAAGTAAACACTTTATAAAGTAAAATAAAATTAAGCAAAATAAATCGATACAAAGAGCAAAGTAATAGAAATAATGCAAAGTGTAAAGCCTAAGTGAATAATTCCAAATTAGTCACACAGCAAGCAGCATTCACGGATCAGTGTCAACTCCCAAAGATTAAAACATTTTGCTTTTCTGCTTACCTGAAATTATACTATTTCTCAACTCCTCACACAGATTAGCTAGACAAACTCTTTGAAGTCAGGGAATGGAAAACAGATCTTTGTTAAGTTGTCGTATACTCCCACTGCAAACACTCCTGCAACTTGTATGATACAGGATTTGTGTTTTTTTTAGTTTTCTTGATTCATGATTGGGTAGATTTCATGGGGGGGGGGTTTACAACAGGTTTTATTCATTGCTATATGTTATTTAATGATTTTGAGGATGTCAATCATTGATGAAAGCACTAAACGTGACTTTATTTTCTGCAATAAAGGTTCGTGCATGAGTTCTGGGCTACCTGGTCATTTTATTCTATGTATTACTTGTTTTTAATGCACCATTTCTGGAGTTTCATTTGGTTTTATTGTGTTGTAACTCTTGCAACTTTATTCCTGTTCAGAGGTTGCACTCCCTTGGAGATGAATTTAGGACTTATTTTATATGAAAACAACCTTGCACTCATATCTGGGGCTGTACAACCAATGAGTATGAATACTTAATGAGGGTGAGGGTTGTAATCCTGCAAAAGTATTTGGCTCTTTACTAGTTTGGTTGTAAGTGTATTGTAAAAGAGAAAATGTGTTTTGTCTTGTGGCTGTCTCTGTTGTTTAGTATACTTAATGTTAAGCAGTACTGAACCAATAAAACAGTAATTGTATAAGTTTATCAGTGGCAGTCCTCAGCACTGTCATCAAATTTGCATATACAAGGTTGACAGACTCATGCCCCTTTTTATTTAAATACTATGGAATTTCATCCCCCTTCAGCCTTACCTTGTAAACCCTCTTTCATGTGGCCGTCATTTATAACATTTTGTCTCCCAATCCCACCTGGTATTGCATCACATATCACCCTGTTGGGGTGTGACAGCTTCCTTACAATCCCATCTTATTTTCTGGGTACTGTGACATGAGAATCAGTTGCCACTTTAGTATTCAAGTACAGCTAGACCTTTGTCAGTTGAATATCAGAGTACAGACTTGAGGATGGGGCAGATTTTGTTGGCTCTCTCTCACTGAAGGAGTGGGAAGCAGTGTTGCACGTGCTGAGGCAGAAAATAATGATAATTAATGTTTCCATACCTCTCAACTGCTTAGCTCAAGAAATCTGGACAAGGCCTGAAATAATGGGGGGACAAAGACCCAAAAAATAGGGACAGATGGGAAATATTGCTCTTATAAACTTAGAAAGTTACCAGGGACTTATGTTAGCATGCATTTTCTGAAGGATATAAAGTCTGAAACTCTAATATATGTCACTATTTAGTGACTTCAACCCTCAGTGATTTGCCAGAAAACCACAAATTTTGTAACAAGCAGACCAAAAATACGAGGCAAGAATTTGGACAGTTGAGAGGGATGGCTGTTTCCCACCAATTCTAATACAAAACCATTAAGTTATTTCTGTGGGAAATACAAACTGTGGCACACTTGCTCCTTCAGGCACTCCAAACTTTCCTCACTGTTGTGGGAAATACAAACTGTGGCACACTTGCTCCTTCAGACACTCTAAACTTTCCTCACTGTCTTACAGTACAGACACTATTTCCAGTCCATATATGTTAACACTTTTTTGAGCATTTTGCTGTCCACTGTTTTTCAATCATTGGACCCTTCCCAGTCATTTGACATATTCATAAATTATCATCAAGGTGAGGTGCAGTTTGGAGAGGCAATCATTTAGACAACCATGGGAGGTGGATTAGGATTTTTGCTGTTAACTCTATTCCCATTGTGCAGCCAATGAAATGATACAGTGCAGGCATGCAATGGGCTGACTGTGGAGGTCATCCCCTCATATTTTGAAGTGACATCCCCTTCAAGCAGCCCTGCCACTCCCCTGAAGCACTTAGTATTTTTTTCCTCAGTCTCCATCATAAATGTTATATGGCCTTGTATGCCTCCTTGTGCAAGCAACCCTCCACACCCATCTGAGATTTTTTTAAAGATTTCAGTGATGGCAGAGGTAAGTTATTTTACACCAACCTTGACAGTCAAAGTGTGGAACTACAAATGTGTATATCAAAATATTATATTGGTGCATGAATGAAAATATCTAGAAATGCACTGAAACTCCAACATAAAAATGTTAATTGTATTTTCTAGCTGATGATGATGAGTTTGTAATCCTGTTGCTTTGGTGAAGTACACACAACAAAATGCTAAGTCCACAGCAGGAATTCATGGCAACATTCAGAGGCACTCCATTGTGATGCGATATGGAAAATATTATATTTTTGCTGCCCTTTATTCCCTACCTAAGTACCCCTTTTTTCCTACTGGAGGTGGATTCATCATTCCTGGGGCATTTGTTCCTAGCCTTTATCAAGCATCTCTCAGACTGCCTGTTTACCCACTGGATGATATATTTTTTGGATTTTTTAGCACTTGCAACAGGAGTACCGTTCCTACGATAAGTGTTTTTGTGTGTTTGGCAAGCAGTCAAATATTTGCTCATATGAATATGCCTTTGTGGTACATCTTGAAGACTTTAATAAACTTGAAAAGATTTGGGATGTTCTCCATAATTAGAGTCGATTAATGGTAATGAAACTGGCAAATCTGATTCTTTGATGGGCTTCACATGCATAATGAAACTGCCAAATAAGCACAGTACATACAATTACCATCAGTTGCTGTTTCATAAAGTAAGGACATGATTAAATCTCTATCGCAATGGCAGAAATATCAGAGTGTACAAACCTTTGTTGTTAAAAATGAACTGTTAAGATACTTAAAGGGGAACTACAACAGACAGTCAACAACCGGATAAAGTTGAACTTCCAGTACAAATGAGTGCAGTAAATATTCTGTAAAGTTCTTCCTTCAGTAATAGCACATTTGTGTCTTTTTTTAAATCATTAAGTTTTATTAAAGTAGTTTCAGGTATGAACAAGAAAAAGATAATATTGAAATATCAGTCACGCTCTGATATCTAAAAAATGCATAGAAAGATTAAGACAACATTCTGAAAGAATACAAGCGGATTTATTATGCATATACAAAAACTTGGTATCCTGCAAATGCAGAACAGTATATACTCTTTGTAGTTTATAACACTGGGGCATCCACTTGGTGACAATCTGTACACAAAGGCACAGTTGGTCAAAGTATGCATTGCCAGTGGAAAGGGAAATTCCCTGTTGTTCTAGCTCAGTCTTGGCTGCAAAGTGCATAAATCCCTGACTCCAACAGTAAGGTATATTTTTAATCTTCTTTCTTTCTTTCTTGCAGCAGAAGAATGCAGCGTTCAGTGATATACTGACTGCACAGATGGCCTAGATTTGTTTTTCACAACAAGTAAAAAAATATCCAAGGGAAAGCACTGCTTCTGTGATATAGTTCTAACATTTAGTTACAGTTTTCAACAATAGCTGCTATATGAGAATCTTTCTGATTGTGTGTATATGGATGTACATGAGTGTGTGTGTGTGTGTGTGTGTGTGTGTGTGTGTGTGTGTGTGTGTGTGTGTGTGTGTGTGTGTGTGTGCGCACGCGTGTGTGTGCATGTATATATGTGAGTGTGTGTGTGTGTGTGTGTGTGTGTGTGTGTGTGTGCTTATATATATATATATATATATATATATATATATATATATATATATACACACACACACACACACACATAAATGTATGTGTTTATGTGTGTACACTTGCGTCAAAATATTAAAATACACACACACACAAACAACAGGTAGTAAATCAGTTTGGTGAATAGGCTTATACCCTATTTATATATTTTTTCCTTTTTGTATGTTTGCTATCAAATACTAGAATATGGTGATGTTATTTGCATTTTTAAGAACTGTCTTACAGCTTAATAAAAAATGTTGCATACTGTTATGTATCATAGAAAGCTAATCACAAATTTATTAAGCTTTTGGAGATACGCCCTATCAAAGAAGGGGAAGGCAAGCAATTTGCATGCCTTTGAATTGCAGTGTTTTTTTCTTATCATGAGCTGTACAGTTTGTTAGAAATTCTCATTACTTTTTACATCAGTATAACAAATCGTATATATAGATTACATAGGTTCATATGTAGGTACTAGGCTATCAGCCCAAGGGCCTACGTAAGCCTAGCCAGCAAGGTTCCATAGCTTACGCCACCCAAGAAAGTTATTTTCCTGTGACACAGAAGTGATCCCCGGGGTGTATTTCCTATTTCCCATCCACTCATCAAGATTTTTCTTGAAGAGTGCTAATGAAGAACTTTGCTTGACATAGATGGGTAGCTTGTTCCAGAGTATAGGAAATCTCTGGGACAGGAATCTATCCCTCCAGCCTGTCCTGTTTATTGTGGTGACAAGGTTTAGGTCCCTAGAGCATGTAGCTCAGAGGGATTGGGATTCCTTTAGGTGTAGCATGTCCAACAGCTCTGGGTTTGATATAGCTTTACATGGTAGGCAGAGATCACCTCACAGTAGGCGATATGCTACAGAGTAAAGCTGGAGTTTTTTGAGGCGGTCAGTGTAGGGCATTTGTTTGAGGCCAGTAATCCTCTTTGTGAGGTACTTCTGTGGCCTTTCCAGCTGCTGCAGATGTCTTGTAAGGTACATTCTAAAAGGGGCGTTGTACTCTATAATGGGTCTAATGAGTGTCGAGTAGAGCTGAATATACATAAAACTACATTATTCATCTAGACAATACTGAGTCCTTTGGCTGTTCGTTACACCCCTTATATCCAAATGTTTTCTGTGAAGCTATACTAATAGTCTCTAGATCCATGGTAAGAAATTTACTGTCCAGCCCATTTCTTACAAAGGAGACAAAACATTATGTCCTTGTATTAACTGCTTGGATATGAAATGGTGTCTTTCTGGGTATCAAACAGCCTCAGCATACTCTGCCCTTTAAATGGCCTGCTATCTGATCATGCATACTGCACTAATTGTTAGATCCGTCTACCACCCTGTTCCAGCTGTGAGGGTCTGTAGAACTGAACCACCCCAGATGGACCTGAACCACCCAGCCTCTCCAACCATCTCCAGATGGGCCTGACCTACAGTTGGGTGACCTGTACGGTAATCAGAACTGAGTGCTGACAGCTTGAAGAGGAATGCAGTCTATTATCAGGTAAAAGCTATAGCTGGGCTTCATAGGAAAGTGCTGCATACCTATATGTCAATAATATTCAAAGAGATCAGAGCACATAGTGTAATAGCACTAATAAGACATGTAGTAGGCAGGGATAGCTCCTGCATTCTGAGCCAGGACTGCATATGAGACGTGCAGAGATAATGTGATCAATGGTGCTTTGCTACTCTATAGCAGGGCAGTGCTACTGCAAGTGTGCATAGCTGATATGCTGAACTCCACAACTGATGCATGACAGTATGACAGAATCATTGTCAGCTAATTAATGCAGTGATGTATAGCTGCTCCTAATGCCTGACCAACCCTGAAGGGCATCAAGGATGAGCACCATGGCCAACGATGGTATGCACAGCATAGTGACAACCCTGTTTATCACATAAATGAGGATGAAATGGGGTAGGTAGGCACATAGAAAAGGGGAGAACAGCAAAATGTTAAACACAGCAGGATAATCATAAGGTATGAATGGTGCACGAGGAAGGGTAATTTCCTTTTTTTGGGGGGGGCATTTCAGTAAGGTACTGCAATATGGTTGTGGATATGATGGAAAAGAACAGGTAAGCAAGAGCAGACAGACAAATACAAAACAGAGACATATACAGACAGTATTCATACAGAAAGTGTATAGCACAGTGGTTGGAAACATGCATACACAGGGTGGCAGATGGTGATGGAGAGGCTATGACAATGGGAAAGGGCCAAGATGCATAACTCTCAACCAAACAGGAACAAATCAACACAATCAGGGAAAAATTCAGAAATAATCAGGTACAATTTTAAAATATTAGTACTATTAACTAGAGACATTGACAGAATAAGCAAATGCAAATTAATGTACATTTACTGAAGTAAAAATAAGTCAATAACTCTTAATTAGTGTCATTAAGTGTAATTCACTACCTTTTCTCCAAATGTTACCAGTTTTAGTAGGAATTAAGAGGGGCAGACCTAAAATTTGAGCCAAAATCAGGGACAATTTAGAGGTATGATAAGATGGGTTTCTGGCATGCCTGGATGCCAGATGAGGCCAGAAGGAAAAAATCCATGCAGCACTAATCAGGATGGCTGATTTTAGGGGTCAGCTACTTCCATGGAGTCCTGATGGGTGGTGCCTGTCAGTTGTTCAACTCCACCAATCATTTCAGATGAAGCTCCACATTGCCAAGATGTGCATCTAGATGCCAGTGCGCCCCAACAGTGGCCAGCTTCCACAACTAATGTTCATCTTCAGAAGATGAACCTTCACCACCACAAGGCAGACAGAGCACTAAAGGCCATTTCAAGTCACCTCCAACACCCCTTTGTTGAGAGTCAGATGGTAACTCCAACAGTAAAGGCACAAGCTAGCAGAGGGTGATGTGACTGTGGTGTCTCTTCCCTATCTTCCACAACCTGACCTGCAGGAAGACAGCACAAAGGTAAAAAACATCACGTGTATGTGTATATTAGTGTATATTATACAAAATATATACATACATACATATATATATATATATATATATATATAATATACACACATATATATATATATATATATATATACACACACACACACACACACACACACACACACACACACACACACACACACACACACAGACACACCATACCTCTCAACCTCTTAGAGCAAGAATTCTGGACAAAGCCATAAATAAAAGTGGGACAAAGACCCAAAAGTAGGGGCACTTTTTAAATATTGCTCTTAGAAACTTAGAAAGTTGATAGAATAACAGGTGTTGGATTAGCATGAATTTTCTGAAGGGTATGAAGTCTGAAACTCACGTCTGCCATTATTTTCTAACTTCAGTCTTTAATGATTTGCCACTAATCTGACAGAAAACCACATATTTATGAAAAATGGACCAAAAATGTGAGGCAAAAATCTGGACATTCTGCAAAAATCTGTACAGTTGAGAAGTATGACACACACACCTACATGCAGGATATACACATATCACATATCACAAATAGAGTTGCACTTGTACAGTTGTCTGTTGCAGGCACTGTATGCACCCCGCCACTGGGAGAGGTTCTCCTGCTTTCTGTGACATCCAGCCATGTTCAGTCAAAGATGTACAACATTGTACAAAGTACACAAGCAGTTTATAACACCCAAAACATTCTTTAATACACATTTGACAAACTGTCCTGAACCTCTGCCTCCCAATGATAGGGCAGACTGGGTAGCACCCCCTTAGGTCATCATAGAGATGAGTGCACTCTTCTCAAGTATGGACAATTCCATCATCAACACACAACACCTGGCACACTCAGTAGTGGCATCACCAATATTCAATGAGCCATTATAGTAGCCAAGCAGGCACTCCTTGAAGTCTGTGTGCAGGAAGGCATGAACCATCTGAAGTTGCGCAGTGATCGCAGTGATATGAACTATAAGGACAAGGAGAAGACAATGATGTTGTGATCACTGGTACAAATGTTGCCCTCATAGGGGCCTCCATGAGACACAATGGTTATAGGTGGGTTTAGATGCAAGGTGGCCAGGCACAGGCCATTCCAAGTCAGACAACACAGACTACTGGATTGACAGGATCAAGTGTCACCTATAGGCAAACAGCCTGCTGCAACATATATGGGTGCTGGCTAGTTTATGGCAGTTGCTGTTCATTAGGCTCAATACATGGGATGCTCCAGCTGAGTGCATGGTTTCACCCCTTCCTTATGCCAGACAGCTTCAAGCTCCAACACTGCAAGCAAACACAGAGGCCACCAGCAGCAGAATATAATCCTTGACTCCCCACAACTGCCAAGAAGACATGGTTTCTGTCTTCACCTTCCATGACTGTACCCCATATTAGTACTGTAGTCACTAGTCACTGTCCCCCAAGCTATGCAAGTGATGACTTACTCTGCCCATTCTCTAACATGTGTGGACATGATGACAGCATGGCCAGTGCATGCATTGCCCTATACAGCACGAGTGTGATAACACATATATCATTTTATTCTCAGTCATTTATGTGATGGTACATTGTGGTGGTCCAGATTTGTCTCTGTTAGTACTGGATTGTATTGAACATGGTGCTACATGCTCCTCCTCTCACTCTCCACTTGCCCTCCTGCCACAGCCAGATCATCAAATGGGGCCCTAGGCAGGATAATGGACCAGGCCCCACCACACAGCCATTCCAGTGTCCCATTACTTAGCTGCCTCTCCCCAGTTACCATAAACATTGTTCAAACCTGTCAGTGCGCATACTGTTTTCTTCTTTACTTTTACGATTACAGATATTTGCATTTAATTTAAAACTTTATAGCACAAACACTGATGGCCATTTGCCAAACAAAATAAACAAGTCTCACACTGAAAAGAGTACAATTTTCTGCCTTTGAAACTCATGTTGATTAGTGGTGGATTAAGTGGACCTTAGGTTTCAGGCTGTTTACAAACCACTGGCCCCTTGCAGACATTTTTGGACCACTTATCAATCCACGTGTTCTTTGATTCAGCTTCTTGATATATTAAATTATATTCCTTGTTTAATACAATAACATTTGTTAGGGTGTGTTTTAAATTTGTAGTTTCGGACATTTTTCCATTCAGCAGTCATAAACCAATAATGACATAATTACACATTTCAGAGCAATTCAACAATAAAAGGCCACTCAAACTGCTGTCATTATAGTCCACCAATATTAGTCACTATGCAAAGTCTTCATTTAAATGGGTTATCCAAACTAATCAATGCTACTACAAGAATCCAGGAAAAGAAAAACAGACATTACATAGTAGACTGGATTCTTACTAATAAAACCAGTACCATTAACTCTCGTGGCTGTCTGCCCAGTTCCATTACTGACCATCTCCCACCATACATACACAGGCAAAAACAGAACCTAAATATGTCCGTAGTATGTAACAATGTCTATAACTTTACTAAACTGTACAAGGAATTCTTCATCTCCTTCCTATGCCAGTATAATTGTAGCTTACTAAAAACCTTGCCTCCAGATGATGCTGAGTCTTATTTCAACAAAACTTTCCTAAACCTTCCAAATGAACAAGCACCAATATGTACCAAAAGAAGTAAATTCATCCCCAGCCTCATGGTTAACAAAATAAACCATACTTATGCAGTGAAATACAGCTTGGAACATGTGGTAGGCTAAAAAAACATAAAACACCTCCCAGAACTTCAAACACCTTAGAAACTGAGCCAAAAAAATCATGGCTGGCAAGCAATCTTCCTATTCTAAAATCCATTTCAAATATCAAAACAATCCTTGGCAATTTTGGTCATCCATTAAAGAGTTACTGAAACATGGACAATGTGCCACTTCACTAACAGCACAGGCAACATGCTATCCAATTTAACTCATCACTTCACTAGCACAAGAAACATTGCAATTCAATGTAACTCCTCCTTTAAAATTACTATATCATCGCTGATCAAAAGCGACCTAACTACCCCCATCTCACCACTACTAGACAACAGTCACCTTCATTTTCTAATCTGTCCAAACCTCACCATACAGAAAACTGCTACTTTAAGTAAAACTAGCAACCCTATCTTCTGACAACCTGCCAGCTGAATATGTAAAACCTCCCAGCCAAATATCTAAGACTTGCCACAGACATCCTGGCCTTCCCCATCTCTATCCTAATAAATCATTCCATAAAGAAAAACTATGCACCTGCCATCCAGAAAACTTCTTAAACTGTACCTTCACATAATGGTGACAATTCAGTTGATTTCTCAGATTATTTATTTATATTTAACATTTGTTTACTGGAAAAGTCTGACGGTGACAGAGCACATCTTCAGTGGGGGCCCAGGGAGAAACACTCCAAATGTACATCTTTGGAAATGTGGAAGGAAACCCACGTGAACACAGGGAGAACATGCAGACTCTGCACAGAAGGCACCCCACCTGAGAATTGAACCCGAGAACCTCGTGTTGTGAGGTGATAGCACTAACTGCTGCACCACTGTGCCACCTTAAATTATAGACCTATTCTTATCCTTTGAAAAATCGTAAAAAAAATGCATCCATACCCAGCTCATTAATCACCTCATTAGTAATAATCGAACTAAAATTCAGTATGGTTTTCACCCCTTTCACATTCCTTCACTCTGCTTCTCTCTTTTGGTGCCTTCATTAGACCTCTCCACCTCTTAGTGCAAAAAATCTGGACAAAACCTTACAAAATGGGAGACAAAGCCCCAAAAATAGGGACATATTGTAAGTATTGCTCTTACAAACTTAGAAAGTTGCTACAGTAACAGGATTTGTTTTAACATACATTTTCTGAATGATTTGATGTCTGAAACTCAAATGTATGTCATTATTAAATGACTTAATTCCTCAAATCATCCCAGTGATTTGCCAGAAAACCACACATTTTATGAGGAACATACTAAAAATATGAGCCAAAAATCTGGACATTCTGCGAAAATCTTTTCAGTTGAGAGGGATACTGCACAGAAATGCATACATTTCTCATAAAGCTGCCTGTATCTTAGAATGTTTTAAACATTTTATCTATTTATACTTTAGGATGTTTAAACATTTTTATTTATACTTTCATTCATTATCTCTCAATGTATGAAACTAATTTATATGTACCAACTATGTATTTGTGAGTCTAAGTCCTATTTTATACTCCTGACATCAATATCACTAAGATTGCATGCTATTTACTGTGAAGATTTTCTCCACTGTAAAGGGGTCTTGCATAACCCAGTTGGACTATCCTAGTAATTCATAAGAGACTTATTTATAAACATTATAGCTAGATCTTGTAGACAAATGCTCCATGTACAAGCAGTATTAATATTCAAGGATATTGTACTCTGTCACCAACTTTTCAACACAGTGCAGAGCCTCTGGTCACTATATTCAACCCAGATGCTGCTGAAGCTCTGCCATAATGACCAACTCCCAAACATTTTCACAGAGAATGTTGTCTTTGTATAATAGCCTCTGGTCACTATGTGTGACCCAGATACTGCTGAAGCTGTGCCAGAAGGGCCAACTCCCAAACCTTTTCACAGAGAATGTTGTCTTTGTATAATAGCCTCTGGTCACTATGTGTGACCCAGATACTGCTGAAGCTGTGCCAGAAGGGCCAACTCCCAAACCTTTTCACAGAGAATGTTGTCTTTGTATAATAGCCTCTGGTCACTATGTGTGACCCAGATGCTGCTGAAGCTGTGCCAGAAGGGCCAACTCCCAAACCTTTTCACAGAGCATGTTGTCTTTGTATAATAGCCTCTGGTCACTATGTGTGACCCAGATGCTGCTGAAGCTGTGCCAGAAGGGCCAACTCCCAAACCTTTTGACAGAGAATGTTGTCTTTGTATAATAGCCTCTGGTTACTATGTCTGACCCAGATGCTGCTGAAGCTGTGCCAGAAGGGTCAACTCCCAAACCTTTTCACAGAGAATTTTGTCTTTGTATAATAGCCTCTGGTCACTATGTGTGACCCAGATGCTGCTGAAGCTGTGCCAGAAGGGCCAACTCCAAAACCTTTTCACAGAGAATGTTGTCTTTGTATAATAGCCTCTGGTCACTATGTGTGACCCAGATGCTGCTGAAGCTGTGCCAGAAGGGCCAACTCCCAAACCTTTTCACAGAGAGTGTTGTCTTTGTATAATAGCCTCTGGTCACTATGTGTGACCCAGATGCTGCTGAAGCTGTGCCATAATGACCAACTCCCAAACCTTTTCACAGAGAATGTTGTCTTTGTATAATAGCCTCTGGTCACTATGTGTGACCCAGATACTGCTGAAGCTGTGCCATAATGACCAACTCCCAAACCTTTTCACAGAGAATGTTGTCTTTGTATAATAGCCTCTGGTCACTATGTGTGACCCAGATGCTGCTGAAGCTGTGCCAGAAGGGCCAACTCCAAAACCTTTTCACAGAGAATGTTGTCTTTGTATAATAGCCTCTGGTCACTATGTGTGACCCAGATGCTGCTGAAGCTGTGCCAGAAGGGCCAACTCCCAAACCTTTTCACAGAGAATGTTGTCTTTGTATAATAGCCTCTGGTCACTATGTGTGACCCAGATGCTGCTGAAGCTGTGCCAGAAGGGCCAACTCCAAAACCTTTTCACAGAGAATGTTGTCTTTGTATAATAGCCTCTGGTCACTATGTGTGACCCAGATGCTGCTGAAGCTGTGCCAGAAGGGCCAACTCCCAAACCTTTTCACAGAGAATGTTGTCTTTGTATAATAGCCTCTGGTCACTATGTGTGACCCAGATGCTGCTGAAGCTGTGCCATAATGACCAACTCCCAAACCTTTTCACAGAGAATGTTGTCTTTGTATAATAGCCTCTGGTCACTATGTGCGACCCAGATACTGCTGAAGCTGTGCCATAATGACCAACTCCCAAACCTTTTCACAGAGAATGTTGTCTTTGTATAATAGCCTCTGGTCACTATGTGTGACCCAGATACTGCTGAAGCTGTGCCATAATGACCAACTCCCAAACCTTTTCACAGAGAATGTTGTCTTTGTATAATAGCCTCTGCTCACTATGTGTGACCCAGATGCTGCTGAAGCTGTGCCATAATGACCAACTCCCAAACCTTTTCACAGAGAATGTTGTCTTTGTATAATAGCCTCTGCTCACTATGTGTGACCCAGATGCTGCTGAAGCTGTGCCATAATGACCAACTCCCAAACCTTTTCACAGAGAATGTTGTCTTTTTACAATGTAAACAAACTTAAAGCTCCTTGCTGTTTATTATCATTATCTAGTCACATGTGTGCCTGCCTGTGCTGGAAATTAGTTTTTAACAACCCCCAGACAGAGTAGTCCTTGCACTCTAAGGACCATTTGCTATGTTGATCACTGTTCTTTCTCTTGACCAATAGATCACACTGTATATTCTGGTAACTTAGTCTTCCTGGCCAACTGGTTTCTGCATTTAGGAAATGAAAGAAAACCTGTTCTACTTGGTACCTCTCTGTCAATTGCTCTCTAATGCCTATAAGCTGATAAGGAGCACTTACTATTTTGGCCACTGTCTTTTCTCTTGATCAGTAGATTACACTGTATATGCCAGTTACTTAGTCTTCTGGGCTAACAGGTTTCTGCATTCAGGAAACGAAATACAACCTCTTGCACTTGGAACTTCTGCTAGTTGCCTTCTATTGCCTATAACCTGATTACTTTGTTATAATTGGCCCACAGGTTGGATATCCATAACAATTCCCCAATAAATAATGGCACTAGGTCTTGTGAATGTCAATTGATTGGACAAACTCTAATTTCCCTACATCTAGCATGAACGTATTGGTTTCACACAACTAATCAATAGCCCTTAACATTATAGCAAGACATCAAATTCCCTATTAAACTGGATCCTGTTATCAGGCCAGAGCAAATACACCACCTCAGGCATGGTGTCTGACTGTTTTAGTCATCATTTCCCAATTTTTGCGACCACACATCTCACACAACAACACACAGCAGATTTATAACCTTTCCAAGTTTAACCCAGAAATGTTCATTACTAACCTATCATCTATTAACTGGAACTTCTTAAAAATCATCCCCTTAAATGATGCTGTAAATGAATTCAGTACAACTTTCCTGAATATCCTAAATAGCCTTTTACCTCCTAGAAGGAAGAGACTAAAAATAAATAATGCAATGTGGCTTCTCAGAAAGAGTAGAATGTTAATGTATAATAGAGAAAAAGCATAGAAAGAATGGTAAAAATATAAAACTTCAGAATGCTTCACAATCATACTAAAAAGCAAATTAATTAAGACAAAAACCTATACTGTAATAACCTTCAGAATAATAAACACAGTCCTAAAAAATTCTGGACAGCCATTAAAGAAATCTTGCATCCCGGCCATAAATCCAACCCTAACCCCTTTGCCAATAACCCACCACTTGAAACTGCAATACAATTCAATTCTTAATTCACACATAGTATAGGATCTGTAACCAAGGATTCCCCAACATCTAGTCCTAACCCTGTCCAGCAGCAACATATCATCACGTCCACTTTAACCTTCAAACCTTTACCCACACCCTATATAAAACTACTGTTAAACATAGTCAAGCCATGCTCTACTTCAGCTGATGACCTTCTAAGCGAATACTTTAAAATAGCAGCCAATAGCATTGCCTACCCTGTCTCAATCCTTGTAAATAGGTCAGTCTAGAAATCCCATGTACCCTCTCTCTGTCTCTGGAAAGAGTCACACATTATTGCTTAGCACAAAGGAGGAAATTCAACAGACATTACTAACTTTAGACCAATAGCAATCTTGCCTTCCTCCAAAATACTCAAGAATGACTCCACTTGAACATCTTCCCCCTTGCCTCTCTCTTTCGGCTTAGCCTCCCTTTTCTTTTCTACCTCATCTCCATATTCAACTCTAATCTCTAATATTTCATCCTGCTCCATTACTCTCCCCTTTCAAACAGTTAGTTTCCCCCTTCATTCTTTCTTCACCACTAATTTCCCTCCAATCTCCACTTCAGCTACTCCTCAAGTTCCTTACTCCTCCTAATGCTCTGTAGTACAGTGACTGTCCTGCTGAACTCTCTTGATCTCAAATTTGTTTTAATTCTTTGACTTTTAAATTTTAGTGTAAAATACCTAAGATTTACTAAAATGTATTTTCTTTGTTTTTGTAACACTTTAGTTACTCTGTATAAAGTTTAATCACACTTTTCCTTAAGTTTTTATATTTATCACTGTATTGCTAAATTTTGTTATGGAGCTTTTCTCCTTGGGTCTCTGCTGAAAAAGGGCATCTTGCCCAGTCAGACCAACCTGGTTAACAAATGTCAAATAAATAAATAAATGTATTCAAAAAACAATTGCTAAACTAACTCCTGTTCACCAGACAACATGGCTTCTGTCCCTCCCATAGTACTAGCACTGTACTTCTAACATATATAGATACTGTCAATAAAGCTACAAATAATGGCATACCAGTCTCCTCCTTATTTCTAGACTTGTCTAAATCCTTTGACACAGTTTGTCACAGAAAACTTCTACTTCGAATCTCCTCATTAGGTCTCTCACAGCCCACTCTTCTATGGTTCAAAAGCTACCTGTCCAACAGGTATCAGTCAGTAAAATGGCTCTCCACCCTCTCTCCATACCTCCCAGTCACCACCGGTGTACCACAAGGCTCTGTTCTTGGTCTCCTTCTCTTTAACATTCTCACCAACACCTTCCACACAACAACCTTCCCTAATACAGGAAGCAGATGACTCCACACTCATTTGCACATCTGACAAAATGGCACACCTCCAAAAAATTACTCAGGAAGCTTTAACAACAACCAAAACATGGCTTTGTAATTCAACTCATGCTCAACCCCAAAAAAAAAAAAACAAAACAAAAAAAAAAAAACTTTTTTTCCTCAAACCCTTCTCCCATGAAAAAACAATTTAAAGTCCTCTCTCTTGATAATACAACCACTGAAGTCACTTCTCATAGCAAATTATTAGGGATGACAGTGGATGTTAATCTTAAATTTGACCTGCATATACAAAATTGCATAAAAAATCATCAAAAACTAGACATTTTATTTTTATACAGCTAAAGCTTCCCCGCTGACACAACTGTAGCTAAACTTGCCACTTCTTTGCATCCCAAACTTTTTTATGGTGCCCCCATCCTTACTATGGGAAGGAAATGGACTAAATAAGAATGTTTGAAAGAAGAAAATGACAAGTAGGGATAAACACAGTAGGATAACTACAAAATTGGAATGAGACAGGGAGAAAGTTAAGTTTTTTTTTTTTTTTTTGTCAACAGAGAACAGTCTGTTTTGTGGATTTTATAAAAGAAAGGTAGGAAGAAAAGATAAATGATGGCAGTGAAAGAGATTAGAGATTACAGGGAGGACAAAATGTAGCAGGCAAAAGGCTGGAGCAGCTAGGCCCTGGTTATACACAAACAGCAGAAATGACAATGGATGGATACAGATACAGATAATTGGTGATCATGTGAGCTAGACAATGAACAAGGAATGAGGAGTGACATAAGGGTGAGAACACACCAAGGAGGAGTTAGGCTAGGCTACTGACATGAGTGGATGTCACATCAATGTATAATGCAGCACACCCTGGCATCACTCACCCACGTGAGTAGTGTTATGAGCTGGTTATTCCCCTGGAGGTCTGATGGTGGGGCTTGCTGCTAACCAGAAGGTGGTCTAAGTTACTAAAGCAGGTATCAAATTGCCAGCTAACCTTTGCAATGACCAGCCTCCAAAACTGATGCCAGCAGATCACTAGAGACTTTTCTGGTCCCTCTTCAGGAGAGGAATATTGCCCCATCTCCTTACAGGCAGTCATAGAGGGCACCAGTGAGCCTCTGTCATCTGCAATGGTGGAACAATTGTCCTCTTCTAGACAGGCAGATTTTTGGGGCACTGATGACCCATTACCAGAAGCAGTAGCTGGTGGAGACTGAGGTGACCACAGTATCTCCTCTATTTTAAAAGTGGACCTGCCAAAGCATGACCGCAGAAGAGGTCAGCACACACATTATAAACAGTCAGAATTGTACAGTTAGCTGACAAAGAAGCATTTTACACCCCTCTACTGAAAGACATGATCCCATCTTCTATGGCACCAGTGTTCAGAGACTGGTCATCTGCAGCTGAAAAACAAAACACATACTATTAAGCACAGATGTAGTTGGAACAAGGCAATGATACAGTACCAAAAAAATAAATTCTCACAGTACATCTCTAGCTCAGTCTACTGAACCACTTCCTCCCATTGTCAGAGTAAGTCAGGATGGCATGCATCAGGTCATCATAGTGATGATTCTGTTTATTGTACTTATTTACTCTCTGTTGATTGAGTTAGGCCTACTTGGACAGTAGCAGACCCGAGATGGTAATCATACTGACTAAGTGAAATTTGGCCAGGACACTGGGAACCTTCGCCTACTCTTTGGAGGAGAGGAAGTGAAGGACTCAGAGCTGCTAAGTGGTGACCGGGGCGACTACTGCAGTTCCAGAAATTCCAAGATGGAGGAGAGAACAGCGGAGCTGGAGACAGGAGGAGAAAACTTACTGAAGTAAGCAGATGAAATAACTGCAACTGAGCTAGAAAATAGAGGACTGGAGACAAAAGTGCTGGTAGATTTGATCAACCAGGCACAGCCAAAGGAAGGAGAAAAAGCCCAATGGAGTGACGTGGACAAAGTATTACTGGAAGAAGAAACAGAGGTTGGAAACAAAAGCAACAGCTGGTGAAGGATAATCAATGGGTGGTATTTTCAGGTGGTGGAGTAGCCAGTTTTCAGGGTTTTACTTTTGCAACATGATTTTTTTGTTACAAGAACGTTTTTGTTATATAAATGCAGTAAGGCAATGAAGAATGGAAGAAGGAACTGACTGGGAAGAAACATGTACAGTTTTTCAACAGCCATAGAAGACAACCAGTGATAAGAATAAAATAAAAGTGAAGGCAGTGTGAACGGGTATGATATTATGGATATGGCTTCTCCTGCAGAGTTTTTGGGTTTGATAACAGTTGATTTTTGTTGCTTGATCTTAGGGGCCTAGTGGAGTGATAGGGTTGGAGAAGGGTTTGAAGGGAAGGGATGTTAAGGTGGTGGTTAATACGTTTATGAGCGAGGGTGAGTTGATTAAAGTGAAGGAGTTGTGGGAGTTCTAACCAGTTTAGTTCTTTATGGGAGATACAATGATGGCTGCCGTACGAGGTTCCAGTGGCAAAGTTAGTAAGTTTGTTGTTACAAGCATCCAACTTGTGTAGGTCTGTCTGTCTAAGGTTGGTAAGTATGGGGGATGCTTAGAGTAGGGTGGAGATTAGCTGGGAATTGGCTATGGAGATTTAAAATTTAACAAAATTAGTACCAGGAGGGTTAGTGTTATGTAATATATGAGAATAAGACAAAAATATACAAGAGTAGTAGTGATTTATGCATATACTAATATGACTGAGGAAAACAGCTTAAAAAATGTGTTAGTATACCAGTAGTGATGGCAGCAGATTTTAACAGTAACCTGAGGAAAGACAAAAGAGGAAAAAAATAGCATGATATTAAAATGTTAAGGGAATTAGTAAAATGTGAGGATTTAAAAGAAGGAAAGAACAGAGAATGAACATACAAAAGGGGTATTTTAAAGCACCTGAGAGAAATAGAGTACAGACTGAGTTTTCAGATCATAGAGCAGTATGGGCTAGAATAAGGGAAAACAAAATAAAAGAAGGGCAAGGGATAGAGAGATTAAATGCAGAGTTTAAAAAGGAGGAAGAAATTATGAGAAATATAGAAAGATCATATGACAATGAGACAGTTTTATAAAATTGGACATGGTGTGTAGTCTATGAGCAAAAGGATAAAAGGTCTATTTAGAAGTGGAAAGAATAAAGAATTAAGATGAAATATAAAGAACTTTTACAGAATAATGAGAAAGAGATAGAACAAGGAAGTGACAAAATAAGGAAAATAGAAAAATGGATGTATGAGAAGAATAGAGAAAAATAAAAATGTTACATAGGCAAAGCTTTTTCTGAAATGTTTAGGAAAAGTAAAAATGAGAAAAAGAAAGAATAGATGTATCTTAGATGGCAAAGGAAACAAAATACAAACAAGATGATGTTATGGATTTAGTAGAATATTTTCTAGAGAAAATGTATGAAAAAGAGGATGGAGAAGAATGGAAAGTAAAATTATATAACAGAAGAAATAGAGACTGTGATAAACGAAGGTAAGGATGAATCACTGCCAGGATTAGATGGTTAAGTCATGAGTATTATAACTAAATGAATACAAATGAACGATAAGTTTTTTTAAATATTAAATTAATTGATAAAGGCATTTATAATGGAAGAAGGGGATGGCATAGGTCAAGGAGTTTATTTCACAGTCAAGAGGTACAAGGTTTAATTCTCACAAAGGAAAATTGGCTAGGCTTAAAATAGTCCAAAATAGCAGTTCATATGTTCATAGGTATATACTAGGTTAATGGCTATGGAGCCTTTACAGGCCTAGCCCATAGAATTTTCCTGGCATTGTGCCACCCAACCTTAGTTCCCAGTGCTTCTGTCGAGTAGAGCTGCTGGAGTGATCTCCAGGGTGAATTTTCTATTTCCCATCCACTCATCAAGATTTGTCTTGAAGAGGGCCAGTGAGGTGCTCTGCTTAACAGGTATGGGAAGTCTATTCCATAGCATGGGCAGTCTCTGGGTTATGAACCTGTCCCTTCAGCATCTCCTGTTGATTGTGGTAATGAGGTTGAGATCTCTGGAGTGTGTGGTGAACAGGGATTGGGATTTCTTTAGATGCAGCATTTTTAACAGAGCTGGGTCAGACATGGCTTTGTAAGTCAAGCAGGGATCGCCTCTAAAGAGGCGATATGAGATGGAGAATCTTTAGCATAGTACTTAGCTATGGACCTATAAGACCTGGTGGAGTGATTACATTTGTACTGAAAATGGATGAAAGAAAGGATATAAAAAATAGAGGCCTACAACACTAGGGAATACAGACTATAAAATATTTATGAAAACTATACAAATAAGGATGGAAAAAAGTACCTGATGAGGTAGCATGAGAAGGGATCAATAGTATAAAGAAAGAGAGGTGAAATAAATGTTATAGTAAAAGTAGTAGTAGAGACAATACTGAAAGAAAATAACGTAGTAAGGCTGATAGCATGGGGTATAGCTAAAGCCTTTTATAAAGTGAACCATGAAGCAATGGTGCAGATTTTACGGGAATATGGCGTAGGAGATAAAGTATTAATGTAATAAAGAAACATTATGAAAATTAATGGGTAAAAGTTATGATACGTGGATGGATGGGAAAAAATACTGAGCGGAGTAAAACAGGAATGTCCAATGAGTATATGCTTATCTGTATTAGTAATGACATGCATATATGAAATGAGGGAGGCAAGATGAGAGATGTAAGGAAGTGTATTACCAGTATGCATGATATATACAGATTAATTAGTTCCAATAGAAAACAAGGGATTTATAAGTGAGGCTCTAAGAAGTATCAAGAAGCTGGTCTGCAGTTAAACAACATAAAATATGAGGGATTCGGTGAGATAAAAAATAAATGACTATATTTCATAAGAAAGTAAATAAAGATTTTGGGATTGACATTTGATGAGTATGAAAGTGCAAAAAAGCAATGAAGAGAGATGCTGGAAAAAAATAAATGTTAGCTTAATGGAAAAATTATTTATCATTTCAGAAATAGACATTTTGAATATATTTATTATACAGTATGTTTCACACTCAAATGGAAAGAGTTGTTAGTTTTTTTTTTATTTTCATTTGAAGCTGAAGTCTAAACCCTGTGAGAAAGAGAGAATCTATATAAAAAAGGTGGTATGAATTTAAAAAAAGTGAGTGGTGCCATTAGCATCTAAAAATATAGTGTATAGGAAGAAGAAAACAGCGAAAAGAAAAAAGGAGAGGATGGAAGAAAAATATGACAAAATAAGTGGAAGTTGTGAGGTTGATGGGAAAAGGAAAGAATGGAATAATATGATTTTAGAAATAAATTAGTGTACCCATGGAAGGAATTAAATGATGATGAAAAAAGGCAAAAGACAGAAGAAAAAGTTTTCAAATTTTTATGAAGCAGGGGAATTCTTTGTGGAGAATTTTATTGGAGGAGTTACTAGTGAAAGGGAATCTGAAATATTAGGTAATGAAGGAAAGATATATGTTGACTATAGTAAAGAAACAAAGAATTTATTTTTGGACTGCTAAAAGAATGGATTTTGTGAAATGTTTAAAACAATAGTAAGGCTTTAAATGTGTAATATTATATACGAAGTATGATAAAGTAAATAAATGCGATATTGAAGCCCTTCACTGAGGTGGATTACCAACAAGAAACAGGTCACTGAAAGAACGCAATTTTTGATATCACCACTGTCCCCTCATACCTGGAGTTTGCTAAGATGTGAGAAATGGGCTAGCGTCAAGAAACAAAGTGTCAGTAGGGGATGCAACAGGTTAGTAACATCCATTGTTGTATACTATACCACACAACACAGCATTATCAAAATGAGGGACTGAGCAAGGCCTACCTACAAATCTGTCCTTCCTGATATCTCTGATTTGCAACTGCAACAACATGTATGACAGTATGGCTGCCAAGTTAATGCATTTTCTTGTATAGACGTATGCATGCCATAAGGGCTACAGAAGTATATGTATTTTGGTCAATAATGCTGTCATGTATGTTCATTCTTTCATCAATTCCACGAGTGGATAATCCAACATAACAGGACAACAAAGGGCTGACATCAGCAGGTCAGTTTGTAGGCATATAATATACCAATTTATAGTGTAGCAAGCTCTTTCCACATACTTAGACATGCCTAGATGAGATTTATCCAGGTTTAGTAGCATCTGATTGCTCAACGGCTTGTGTAGGAGGATGCAGTCATTTTTAAGTATAAGCTATTGTATGTATGATAGTTCATGACTGAATTCCAATACAGGATTTCTGAGAGTCCAAATATTTAGAGCAATCCCTTCATCTAAATAATTTTATTTCTGTAAATAAAAAATCCAGTTTTTAAATCCTACTCCTTCAGAAAGAGACTGACTCCAGATAATTCCTTTTATAGGTTTACATGGAATAAGTGGTTTCATCCATTTAGGTTTCTTCAGATCCAACTCTTACATCTGAACTTTCTATTATCATGATTTTACTATAAATATTGTTCCAGAGGGGGCATAGTACACTGTGGGACAACTCAGTTCCACCTGATTGGCCTTTTACGTATTCAGAATGAAGACATCTTGTAGGATGTTAGACCTATCCTCATTTACATGGGGTGGGGGGGCTTTTTCCATGCTCAGAAAGTAGACATCTGATAGGATGTTAGATCCATCCTCATTTGCATGGAAATGTTCATAAGTAGTGTATGGTAAGCCCATGTGCCCAACCCTTGGAACTTGCATGTGTCACTAATACACTTACTTTCAAGTCTCTCCTTTTTCATGTATAAACTCAATCAATTTTACATACATGGCTACCAGACTGAATTTTAGAAAACTATTTACAGATATTTTTTCATGTCAACAAATGTTAATAAGTATTCACTACTGAAAAAGCTTTTAAACTGCCAGAACAGCCATCTCCCTTATGTAAGAGCCTTTTGGTGAGTTTTGTTAACCAAGTACCATTTTAGCTTGCTTGTCACAAGCTTCCTCAGATTCCAAGTTTATCCTGAATCATGCAGTGGTTAGATTGTGCAAAAGT